>NC_143573.1:66982348-67285378 GCF_054136105.1 Typopeltis vanoorti | reverse complement strand
GAAAATTTAATACCTTGATGGAAATTTTTATTCTATTTTATTATTATTTCATTTAGATAAATATTAAAAAGAGTTGCTGAAAGGGGATATCCTTGTTGGACTCCTTGGTTTATCTCTCTCATATATGATAGCTCATGATTTAATCTTATTTGTATTTGATTATTTTCATATATACTTATGATAGCTTTTAGAATATTATTTAGTATTTGTCTTTCTTTTAATATGTTAAATAAAATGCTTCTTTTAACTTTGTCATATGCTTTTTCAAAGTCAATAAATGTAATATGTATTTCTAAATTGTATTCTCTTCTTTTCTCTATTATCAATTCTAGGCAATAGGCCGGGTCTATACATGATCGTTCTTTTCTAAATCCGTACTTATGTATTCTGTACTTCTAAAATAAAGTTTTCAGAATATTTTATTAGTTTGTTATTTAAAATTTTCTTATATATTTTGTAACAGGAATTTAGTATACTTACACCTCTATAATTTTTAGGGTCATCTCTACTACCTTTTTTAAAGATAGGGATCACAATTTCTTTTCCCCATTCTATTGATGGGTTGCTAGTTGAATGGATTTTACTTAAAAATAATAGGAGTCTTTCTTTGAACCTTATTCCTGCATCTTTATATAATTCTGAATTCTAACTTATCATTTCCAGCTGATTTTCCATTTCTTGTTTCTTTCAGGCTGATTTCTAATTCTTCTTTTGTTATTTCGTTTCATTTTCATTAAATGTTTGCCAGTTATCTTTTTAAAATAATTATCTGTCCACAATGTACAGAAATTTAGAAATTCTTCTAATTTCAATTCAGTGTTTAATTTTATGTTTTCTTTAGTATCTGTACTTAAATGTTTAAAAATCTTATATACGTTGGGTCTTATTTTATATAAATCATGTTCTAAATTAGAAACAAATTTGTTCCATGTCTCTATGTCTTTTTCTGACTTCTCTTTTAGCTATAGCTCTTATTCTTTTATATTCTATTTCATCTTCTAATCTTTTACTGCTTAACCATTTATAATAGGCTTCTTTTTTCATATTGGTTATTTCTTTGATTGTATCATCCCATATCTTCAGTTTTTTCTTTTTATTGAATTTTTTGGTCTTTCCCAAGCTTTCATTTGCTGCTGTATTTAATATAGTTTTTATATTAAGTCATTCTATTTCTACAGTTTCAGTTTCTATTTCAGTTTCACTGTAATAATATAATTTGCAAGAACAAGAAACCTTGTAAACCCCTCAAACAGAGAGGGGAGATAGCAAATACTTAGTAGAGCGGATCAGGGCAACCAGTTTCAGATGAAGGATGAAAGCAGTATAGAGATCCTTTTTTATTTATTTCTTTTTTTTAGAGTCCTTGTTATTTTTTCTGAGGTGCTCTAGATATACAGAATAGTAACAGCATTACTGTACTCTAGTCTGTTTGATAAGAAGGATGTGAGGAGAAGGAGGAAAAATCAATTTGTTAAATTTTCTTAACTTTGTAACTACTGGCTAGGAAGGTCTGGTGAATAAAGATGAGTTCAACTGAAATGGAAGCCTATGTGGAATAGAGGATGGAAGATCTTTTGACAAGTGTTTTGATAACACCATACTATTGAAAGGGGGAGGTGATGGGAAGGTTCATATATGAATCTACCTGTGTGGGTGATTTTTCTGTAAACTGAAAAAGAAAAGGGGGGGGGGGGTTGACATTGGGAAGATATGTGATTAGAGTATCTAGAAAATGCAGGCCATTATTTTCTTCTCCTATGGTGAGCTGGATTCTGGGGTGATGGCTATTGAGGTGGATGAGGAAGGAGTCTAATGTCTCTGAGCCTTGTGGCCAAATAGAGAAAACATCATTAATATAAGTTAGCTAGATAGAAGGTTCGAGAATGGAGGTATCAAGGGCATGTTTCTTAAAGTGTTCCATAAAGAAATTGGCTATAGGAGGAAAAAGGGAAGAGACAGTGGCTGTACCCTCTAACCTTTTATATATGTAAACTGCCAAGAGAAGTAGCTGGCATGGATGGCAAAATTAAAAAGATCAATGATATCAGGGGGAAATCATTTTTCAGTAAAGTGTCAGAAAGGACAATATAGATATATAGAGAGCTGACATCACTATTATTTAAAACTAAATTTTGAATCAAAGATTTGAAATGAGTGGAATTTTTAATATAAGATGAAGTATAATATATCCAGCAAGTGGGATTAAAGATTTAGCTCATTGTTTAGTTACCTTAAAAGACAGGAATCAGTAGCATCCACTATAGGGTAGAGAGGGTTATTGGGTTTATGAATTTCAATCTGTATATCCAGTGGGGAAGGAACTAAATGGTTTGAGTTTTTTTCATCATTTCAGGAAGCCAAGAAGTGGCATTTCTTTGAAGCCTTTGTAATGTTTTTTTCTGCGAATTGGTGGTATTATAATCAAGAGGTTTATAAGTGGTGCAGTCTCTGAGCAATTTCATTTTCCGATTATAATCACTAGCAATGAAGACTAGAAAACCCTAGAAGTTGTGGGTATCCAGACAACAAATGGGTTCAAAATGCAGTATGATAGGCATTGTGTAAAGAATGGTTAGTGTGGGTCTCCCGCAATGAGATGCCTTACTCCAAAGAGTCAGAAGTATCAAAGCTGGATAATATCTGTATAACAATAATAAAAACAATATACACTGCTTGGAAAGAAGTCAATGGACACTACCATGGGCGAGGTGAAAAGTGCCATATAATGAATTACATGTTTGTAGCCAGTATAAATTAAAGGAATATGATGCTTCCAAGTCAGTGCAATTGTGTCCAGGTGAAATTGCTGTGAGAAGGGAACTAATGGAGTTTAAAAGAGACATTGATAGGATGTCATGTTACAGACCTATCTGTTTGGCAAATTGGGCCTTCCCAGGTCAACAATCAGTGATACTATACTAAGATAGAAAGGTAGGGAGTCAATTGCAAGTACTATCCCACAGTGGATGACCCACCACACTCACAGAACATGACCATAGGATTCTACAAGGGATAATATGTAAAAAATCATCATTCATTCGGCTGAATGTGGAGTTCCAGGCATCAAGTTCCCTGTACACAGTGTACAAATCTGCACAAAAACATTCAGAACCAAGACTCACAACATGAGTTTCCATGGTACAATTGCACAACATGCAAGTCTCACATTACCCAAACCAATATGCAGCATTGTCTTCAGTGGTGCAAAGAGCATGTACAGTAGGATGTGGAAGCTTAGAAAGCTGTGTTATGGAGCAATGAATTATGCTACACCCTTGACTGAGGAGATGAATGTGTGGATGTGGCAAATGCCAAGTGAATATCTCTTACTAGACTATGTAACCCCAACTATGAAATTTATAGGTGGCAGTATGATGGTATGGTCCTGTTTTTCGGCCTTGGATCTCTGTTTGTGGTGCCACAAACACTAAACTCCAAGAGATATTTGAACATTCTGGACAATGCAATGCTTCCTACTTTGTGGTGTTTCTACGGAAATGACCATTGTCGCATTCAGCAAAACAATGCACTGTGTCATAAGGCTGCAGCTGTAACTGCATTGTTTGTGGACATATGTCACCACACTTGACTGGCCTCACACAGTCTTGATCTCAAACCTACTGAACATCTGCGAGATAAACTGGAGAGTTGGGTGAGGTCAAAGCACATCTCCTCTACAACAGTTCATTGGTCCCAACTTCCCATCGATCTCTATCACACACTTGTGGAAAGTAGGCTCATAGGATTGCTGCAGTCTTCACAGCAAAAGGTAGCAGTGTGATCTTGTTAAGGTGGGCACATGGCTGTTTGTTCTTACACTATGGTGTCCACTGACTTCTTTCCGAGCAGTGTACATGTTCTCTGGCACCTACTTTGCCTCTTCTGTATATTGTCGTAGTCATACATTGTGGAAATGAGCTATTCATTTCCAAAAAAAGAATTCTCTTTCTTTGTAGCATTTCACTACTCTTTCAGCTGTTTCAGTGAAACCAACTTTCTGTGATTTGAGGTAAACAGATGCAGGAGCAACACAATACTAAAAAGGGAGAAACCATGAAGATCTTCAGATTTTTAAAGTTTTGAAAAAGGATTTCAAACTGAAAATTAGCTATGAAAGACCATGACATTATATCTAATCTAAAGGCTTTGGTTTAAATAGAATTACAGCTAAAACAACTCAGGTTATGAGGCAAGTATTTTTGCTAACTGCATGTTCTCTGGAAAGTGTTTCTGCAGCATGAAAAAGCTTACTTTCTGGGATGAAACCCTGATGTCTCCAAATGAAATTGGCTAATTTATCTCCATTTCAAAATCTATTAGAAGATTCCTCACATTCTATATGACAATGTGTCCTCTTTAGGACACATTGTCCTAAAGAGTGTGCTACAGAGGGCCTCTAATCTAATGACAATACACTACTTGTCAGTTGGGATGTTTGCATCCACAAAATCTATCATATACATCAAAGTTTTTCCAATTGGTTATACTATAAATTAAAGATACCAAGAAATCATATGCTTGGTTTAATCTATTATCCACCTTGAACACAGACCTGAACATCCTGGAGGTGTATTTCAGGCAGTGGTACCTGACGCCAAATCCAACAAAAACTGTGTCCACAGCATTCCACTTGAACAATGCAGAGGCGAATCGACACCTCAATCTCTCTTTTTGTGGCAAAATGGTAGAACATGAGCCTCACCCAAAATACCTTAGAGCAAGCCTGGACAGAAGCCTAACCTATAAAAGGCACATCACCAACCTGTCCAACAAAGTTAAAATGAGAAATAACATCATCTCACGGCTTGCTGGAACAACCTGGGGTCATGGTGCTGATGTCTTAAGGTCATCTGCACTAGCCCTCGCATTCTCTGCAGCAGAATACTGTGCCCCTGTCTGGAAAAGAAGTGCGCACACTAACTTTATAGACACCTAGCTAAACTCTACCATGCGCACAATTAGTGAGACACTAAGAAACACCCCTCTCCCCTCGCTGCCTGTCCTACCTAACATTGCTCCATCAAATATACAGAGAAGACAAGCCTCGATTAAAGTATTTAATAAAGTAATGAGCAACCCATTCCTGTTCCTGACTCTCATAAATCCACCTGTATTCACCTAAAATCATGAAACCCTTTCTGGTTCATGGATGAACTCTCTTCAGCTGCCTTACCATCAACACCTGACATGTGGAGAGAACACTGGTCCAACAATCTTCCAACAAATGGTTTCCTGGTTGAAGATCCCTGTACTCTGCAGTCTGGTTTTGCCCTTCCTAGGAAGATTTAGTCATCTATCAACAGGATCAGAACTAACCAGGGCAGATGTGGCTACCTACTGCATAAATGGAGACTATCAAACCATCCTTATTGTGACTGTTCCCCTGTGGCCAACGATCACTCATATTGTGAATGACTGCCCAAGGCATCAATTTCATGGTGGTGGCCCTCCAGGACATCCACGAGGTGACATGAGGCTCTGGATTGGCTTTCTGGCCTGGACATTGACCTGTAGCTGCTTTTGCCATAAGAATAAATAAATAAATCCTTTATCCAAGTGTAATCAAACAAATTTGAGCCTGAACTATTTTCAGGACTGGGACAACTTGTATAAAGAAAGTAATGACTTCATATCATTTGCTTTAGTATCCCGTAATGCGAAGCACACCTACTTGCGGGCATGTATAATGCTATGCATTATGGGAAGGGTCACTACCCAGGCTGGTTTTGACCTTTATTGAGGTCTGATCAGTGGAAGCCAGACCCAGAGGTGATACTAAGGTTGAAGTAATGCAGAAGTCATATTTTTATATACGAGTAGCCAAAAGGTGTTACCCCTTATTATTAAAATACTCTGGATTAGAGAATGTATAATTCATAATGTATAATGCATAGCATTATACATTTCCACAAGGAGATGTGCTTTGCATTATGAGATACTAAGGCAAGTGATGTTAAGTCATTACCTTCTTTATACAAACTGCCCCAGTCCTGAAAATAGTTCAGGCACAAATTTGTTTGCTTACACTTGAATAAAGGATTAAACTAAGTATATAATTTCTTGGTATCTTTAATTTATATCACATCAAAATTTATGTGCTGTGTGTAATGTCTTTATTGGATTTATGACTAAAGTAACTAAAGCTATGGGGGGACTAGTGTATTGTGTCAGTAAATTGTGTGTATTCCAGACAGTTTTCTTGGTTTGAGGAATGAAAAACCAAAGTTTCCAAGAGGAAAATTCCTGTCTACCTTGATAGCCAACATTTCACCACTTATTAGCCACCTGTGGTATCCAGGATACCACCTAAAATGCTACTAAAATCATATCACATCAAAATTTCTGTGCTGTGTGTGTGTTGCTGTTTGAATTTGTGGCTGAAGTAACTAAGACTATGTTGCCTGTGTATTATGTCTGTAAACTGTGTGTGTTCTTCTGGCCAGTTTGCTTGTTTTGAGGGATGAAAATCCCCTGCCTCCTCTGTATAAGACTGGCTAACTTACCTTCAGTTGAAAAGCATAGGTAAAGGTGTAGTACGTGAATCACTGCCATCCATGCAATAACTGTTATTCCTCCCTCCTTTATACAAATTTTAGGAATGGTTATTCAATTCAACTCTTACTCGCCTGTGTTTAATGAAAATCTTCCCAGTGTCTATCCAATTACATACATCATGATGTTTATCAAGTAGATTACAATTTCTCTGTCGACCTTGATAGCCAACATTTCACCTATTAACCATTATTAGCTACCTGTGTTTTCCAGTTTCTTCACACATGATATGGTCACCGGAAACCTAGGTAACTAGATCATGCTCATGGCAAATGTGATTTGATCACATCTGCCATGGGCAAGCCATACACAAGACAACCACCAAATTCTTATCTTTACTGGTCAATAATCCTCTCATCAACCCAAATCAGATCAAGAATAAACAATGCAAAAGCCCAATTCTCTAAGATGAAAAGCATTTTAACAGGAAACCTCAACCTACAATTGAAAAAAAAAAAATTAGTAATGACATTGATATGGAGCATTGCACTGTACAGATGTAAAACCTGGATTCTATGCAGAGAAGATGTAAGAAGATTGGAGGCTTTTGAAATGTGGTGCTGGTGCCGCATAAGCAAAATAAAATGGACAGAAAAAAAAAAAAAATTAAACGAACAAGTCCTGAGAGAGATAAACGAAACAAGAACTCTAATTAAATCTATCAAAATTAGAAGGGATAGGTGGTTTGGACATATACTTCGACATGATGGACTTGTGAAAAGAATAACTGAAGGCAAAAGAAGAAGAGGCAGACCAAGGAAAAGCTTTCTTGACCAAGTCAAAGACAGCAAGAGTTTGAGGAGTTACCAGGAGGTTAAGAAGAAAGCCAATGACAGAGCAGAATGGAGGAAATTGCTGCTGAGCTACCAGTCCCAAGACTGATGCAACTGATGATCAACTCAAATCCCTTGCCTCCAGCACTTCCTGTAGCACATTACCAATAGAATACACAGCCTTTCATTTCTGAACTCCCAAGTTTTAAACTTCATGCTTAGGAATGTTAACTGTTATATATACTCATCTTTCCACCTTACTAGCCTATTTAAAATTTATTTGAAGATAAGATACAGTATTTTAATATCATTCCTAATAATTCCCTTCATTTTGCATCATTTGTAAGCAACTAGATATTTCCCATTAATCCTTTCACAGAATGGTGTTAACCTATTCCTTTTTTGAAACTTCCCTATATAATTACTTTGATAGATGTCATTTAGCCAGTAGCAAATGCTATCTGGTAAACACTATTATCCCAAGTCTATGGCAATCTGCTAAAGCATATGTACAAAATCTAGAAAATTATAACAGTCTCAGAACTAAAAGTGAGTTAGCATATGCTGGGGACATGAATTTTAATCCTGGAAAAACATTTTCAGGGTTTCATGATGACCATAGCAGCCTATGATCAGATTAGCTCCCTATGCTAACAAAAAATAGGATTAACAAAATAAGATTACATCAGCTGAATACAAGATGAAGATCAATTTTTCACTAAGATCAATGTATCTATCTATATATATATATAAATTATGCATAACAAATTCCTTAATTCCAAACTCTAGAATATAACTATTTTCAAAGAAGAACTTGTGTTTGAAAATGAATAAACAAATTCAGAGAATAGATAAGTTTACTAAAGATGAAAGCCAACTGCTTTGCTGTTGTAACACTTACTGGTACATCAATTACAAAATTATATTGGCAGATAACCAGATTTCATGAATGACACATTAGTTATGGTGTGTGGAAAAATTTTTCACAACTAGAGATCCATCTATCACAATATGGTGTTATTGCACTATTATGTGCTAAATATGGCCTCAATGTGCTTCACAAAAAAAAGATTTTGCATTCCCCCTCCCCCTTTTCATATCCTGTGAAGAAGCAGAATATTCACCAGGATTTGGAATTAAAAATGTTATGTTATCCATCCCAAAAATAATTTGGACTTTTGCTCTATTTAAAGAAGATGGAGGATATCAAGAATGACTGGTTTGGCTAAATAATAACATTTCATTTAAAATTTTTCAAAACAGTAATAAAATTACATGCTTTATTAAAATATTATTTCTACCTAAACAAAAATTTTAAAATAATGATAAATCAGATTAAATTACATTACAAACCATAATAAAAATTAAATTTGAAAAAAAAAAAGGAGATTCAAAATATTATAGCATATTATGGCAGTCAAAGAACCCAGCAAGAATTTAAAAATATAGGATTTGAATATTTTTATTCTGTGCTATACAAAGTTAATCAGTGAATTTTCTAAAGCATAAGAAATTATTCCATTCTGGAAAATTTTCATGTCTAAGAAGAGGAGAGTAAGAAATTTTATATTCTATATGTTATATTCTATGTTCTTTATAGTCTGGATAAAGGTTAGCTCAGAAAATGAAAAGGAGTATTATTCATATTTCTCTTTTCATTATTCTATGCATCAAAATTTTGCACACATTCATATAAAAAAAGTGAAGACAAAAGGTAAAATTTACCTTTATAACTTCCTTTGGCAGTTAGCTGCAGACCTTGGACAAATAGGTCATGGGCCGTAAACACTTTCTATTAATAAACATTAATTAAAATCAAAAATTAATTACAAAATAAGAAATTTAAGTTAATGATCTAAAGTTAAAAAAAAAAAAAAAAAAATTAAACACACCACATCCGTAGTTTTGTAGTTTAATTCATCACTAAGAAATTACATTCTTGGTTTAATCCTTTATTCAAGCGTAAACAAACAAAGTTTGCACGCGAAGTAACTTTGTGACTGGAACAACTCGTATATAGAGGCTCATGACTTCACATCACTTGCCTTAGTAACCCATAATGCAAAGCACATATCCTTACATGTATAATGCTATGCTTTATGGGAAGGGCCACTACCCAGACTGGTTTCAACCTTTATTGAGGTCTCATTAGGGTCTGGTTCCCACTGATGAGACCACAATACAGGTCTGGTTCTGGTTCCCACTGATGAGACCTCAATACAGGTCTGGTTCTGGTTCCCACTGATGAGACCTCAATACAGGTCAAAACCAGCCTGGGTAGTGACCCTTCCCACAATGCATAGCATTATACATGTAAGGATATGTGCTTTGCATTATGGGATACTAAGGTAAGTGATGTGAAATCATTAGCCTCTACATACAGGTTGCCCCAGTCGTGAAGTTACGACTGGGGCAAACTTTGTATGCTTACAATTGGATAAAGGATTAAACCAAGAATATAATTTCTTGGCATCTTTAATTTATAGTATAACCAAGTGGAAAAACTTTAAACAAACACAAAAGCTATTTAGCTGTTAATATTTTGCTGGTTTTATATCCAGCATCATCAGAGTACACTATGTTATCTATACAAACACTAACAATCAGCTATTAGTGGGAACAAATTGAAACAGACAGCAGAAAGAAATAAAATCTTAATTGTAAGATACTGTTGGGATTTAGGGAATATTTCATAACTGCTGCTGATTCTAAAAACAGTCTTTCTCTGACGTGTAACAACTGCTCTATAGTACTTTAATTTTCTCCCATCTAATCCTGCATAAAGAGGAAAGCATGGTCTGACATTCTAAAAACCTGCCATAACAATGGTGACAAATACATTTATGTTCTCCAAGATAGATATCATCAGATCTTCTTGTCTGTTCATAGCCATCCCAGTTTAGCTGTATGGATACTTCATACACTCACTGATGTGATGAAGGATGGAGTTTGTTGTTAGGTAGTGGCAGATACTAGACTCATATACAGTTTAACTGTTTGTACAGCTCATATTTATTAAGTTCTGGCTATCATTTTTCAGACATGTCCTGAAAATAAGAAATGGAAACAGTTTTTCTGCAGTCTTGTGTATTGGAGTGGGGGGGGAGAGAGAAGAGATTGAGAAAACATTTAGTATTTTTATCTTTATTTATTTATTTATTTTTGGGTGGGAGGATGGAGGTTATAATCAGTCACCATAAATGTGTGTTGAAGCTAAGTGAGTTCAATGGCAAGAGCAGCATCACTCAGACCAACACCCTGTTCTTTGCAGCAGTGTTTTAACCACCCAATCATCCAAGTGGATGAAATATATCAATTATCTTAAACTTTTGCCAGAAAGAGATCAGAAAAATATTGTCCAAATTACACAAAAAAGATGTCTCCTTGCCCTGATGTCATTCCTCCAATTGTCCTGAAGGTTTGTGCACCAGACCTGATTTCTATTTTATGTTGCTTGTATATACTTTGTTACTTCACTGTATCTTTCCCACAGCCTGGAAATTGGCCTATGATCAACACATTCCCAAAAAGGGTGACAAATCACTACCATCCTATCTCACTCACCTCAGTCCTCTCTAAAGTAATGGAGAGAACCATCAATTCCCAACTCCTACATTACTGCAAAGGCACCCAGCTAATAAACAATTACTAGTGTGGATTCCATCGCTGCCAATCAACAGGAGATCTACTCACATACAGTAGCACCCCCTTATCTGCTTTTTTCTTTCCTATTATAAAGTTGAGAAATTTCACCTTTTCACTTAACGGAAGCACTTCATGGCTTCTCTTTGACATATCCGAATTGCCAGCATCACTACTCTTATGCAAAATAAGGGTCACTGAACACAAGCAGTGCAATACTGTGAGTCGATACAGCATGGATATGCTGGATAAAGGGATGATATTCACATCTTGGGTGGGATGGCACAAAATTTCATCACGCTATTCAGAACGGCACATGATTTCAAACTTATGAATTGTTCATTTTTGGAATTTTCCATTTAATATTTTTGGATCGGAATTGACTGCGGGTAACAAACTGCAGAAAGCAAACCTGTGGATAGGGGGAAAATACTGTATATTTGTCCATCTCTGGACAAATGCCATGGAGGTTTGGTGAATCTCAAATGGTTGCATTTAATATCTCCAAGGCTTTTACAGGATCTCGTACAAAGGTTTACTAAACAAACTCCCATTATTTGGTTAGTCCCAGGACTTCTGTAGTTGGATTGTCAGCTTTCTGTCTGGACATGCACCGTGTGATGGTGGATGGTTCCTTAACCTCTCACCATTCAACTAATACCAGGGTTCCACAAGGTTCTGTTCTCTCTCTCACCAACCCTCTTCCATCTTTATATCAATGGCCTACTTCAGTTGACCTCCAACCCAATACACGGTTTTGCAATGATAGCATATTGCACTCCTTCCTTTCATTTGATAAACCTTACTCTACACAAATCATCTCAACCTACAGTACATCAACTACCACTGGCCTCAATTCTAATCTGTAAGTCATCTTTCAATGTGGATTCAGTTAACCTCATCAATTTCAATGCTAGAAAAACTTAGTACTAACTTATTTCTCACCAAAAAAAATGAACCATTTTCTCCCATTTTGACAACACATCACAACAATTGCATCCTCAGCTTCTAAAAAACTAGGATTTCTTTAGCTCAAGATGTTACTTCACCTCTGAATAGCTGTTAACCTTATACTAATTAGTTGGGGGGGGGGGCTCTGCCTAAGAGCTCCCTCAAAATGCTTGACTCAATAAGGAGAAGAGCAATTAGATTGATTAATAACTCATTTCTTACCAACTCACTTTCCCCACTTTCACACAGACATTTGGCTTCTGCAATATGTGTATTCCATATTTCCACGAGAAATGTTCATATGAAATAGCATCATTAATTCCCCCACTCAGTACTAAGTCCATTGGAACATATGCAGCTGCTGCCCAACATTCCTTCACAATACACCTCGAAACCCACAGAACAAGTTTCTTTTACTTTTGCTTCATCCCTGCTACTGCTGTATTGTGGAACAGTCTTCTCCCTTATGTGTTTCCCAAAGAATAGAATATACAGAGGATTTTAAATCAAACGCAAACAAGTTTTCCCTTTCCTAAACTATGTAATGATGGGAAACTAACCAAATTGATTAACTAACCTCTTGTGTATAGGCTCAACAAAAAAATTTATATCCATTATTTCAATGGAATATCAATTTTATTGCAACCTTGACATGTATAATGTCATGACTAGCTGGGTAGTTAAAGATACTATATCTGTTGAGCTGGATGATGATGATGTGATTGTTTGTGCAAATATCTTGAAGTGTGTGTGTGCCTTAGCTTTCAATGAACAAAAAATGATGAACCATCTAAAAGGTGTATGACTAGCATCTCTAAGAAGAACAAATGGTTCATTTGATTCTTTTCTATTATAAAGTTGATTTTTGTATACTTGCTGCTTAATGCACTAAATATGTATCCAGTGCGTCTCAAAATGGGAACTGAATAGGAATACATCATTACATCGTGCAGCCAAACCAATGGTTTGGGTTTAGCTATGTTGGTTCTCTTTTTATGTAGAAATTGGCTAAAGGAGAAAATCCCACTAAAGACCAATGCAGCTGTTTGTATAATTTGCCTTTCCATGTGAAATGGAAAGTGAACATATGATATCCGAAAATATGAATAGTCCAATGTGTCTGGGAGAAATGAGATTTTATCAAATCAAGTGTCTCCGTTAGTGGTACATTAGAAAATAGTGGAGTAATATCAAATTTCAACATGTATAAACTTTTTAGGATATGAAATTTTAACATGGGTTAAAGTGATTCTGACAACTGTTTAGAAAGTTACAAGTTTATGAAAGACAGTCTATAGTATCAACTGTGGTGAACATCAGTGGTGCCTGATTTGTGAATTTTTGGTAGTCCATATGTCTCAAGTCCAGATAAAATGGGGAGAGAGGGAAGCAATAGTGAACTACCCTGCAAATCTCACCAGAAACACTTTGTGACAAAAATACTTGCCTACACAGTTACCAGGAGTTGAACATGACCGAAAGGTTAAATCATCATATTAGGAATCATCATCAGAGTTCCACAGATGACATGGAAGACATGCATCTGTGAAATTAGCATAACGAATATAGTTAGAGTGATTATTATTGGGGGGGGGGGCTTGAATTATAAAGACATGAACCGGAAGGAAGTAAGATCACATGGCAGAAAGGAAACAGAATTTATACACCTACTAAGAGATAATTACTTATGGCAGCATGTGATGGAGAGGACTAGGGATGAGAGGGCATGGGACCTGGTCACATGATCAGAAGAGTTATCCATAACCAAGGTGACCACACTGCCTCCAATTAGTAAAAATGACCAACTGGTATTGACTTGGGGGGGGGGGGGGGGCTTGTCATAATCTCCTGACAAGGCAGGAGATTATGACAAGCTTAGAAAGAAGCTTAAATCTGTGCCATGGCATAAAACACTGCAGCGCTTTTTGGAATTGTCAGTTATTGCTTAATTTGAGCTTAAAATGTACTGAAGATGCCTGTGACACACAGGCGAAAATTATACTATTAAATAATCTTTGTACGTGAGTTTTCCGTTATTAATTTTGTATCCAAAGATGTCAGTAGTGCATGGGGTATAATTAATGGTCATCTAGAGGAAGCAGTATTAAATTGAATACCTAGGTTAGGAGGGTTAATTAGGTATGCATTAGATGAATAAGTAATATCATTAAGCATGAGCTGCAGAAGAAGAAATGATGTGGAGGAGAGTATATATAAAGAGAAAGGTGATGAGCATGGCAAGGAAGACAAAATCAGATTATGAGAAGAATCTCGAGAAGGCAAAAGGGAATCCCAAAGAGTTCTTGTGGCAAGTAAGAGGAAGAATGACTATGGAAGATTAACCTTAAAGAGTGACGATGGTCACAAGGTGACAAAATCAGATAAAATAGTAAAGTTACTGAGTGACCACTTTGCAAGGGTATATCATCCTAGTGAGGTTACTGCTTTAACATATGTGACAGATGGCACTGTAGGTACAGAGGTGGATGAATTGGAAGTTCTTAGGATAATGAAGAATCTCATTGTAAATACAGCTGTGGGATTAGATGGGATATCAGCTCGGGTGTTGCGAGGATGTGTAAGGGAACTGGCAATGCCCCTGACTAGGCCTCTAATTTAAGTCTCAGCTCTGGTAGAGTTCCAAGGGAGCAGAAAGAGGGCAAAATAATCCCCTTGCATAAGAGAGGTTCTAAGACTGCAATAGCAAATTATAGACTAATCAGTATCTCAAGTGTGGTGGTAAAAGTACTTGAAAAATTAGTCAGAAAAGAATTCAAGAATGACTTTGTGAAGGGTAGATCTTAATTTAGTTTACTTTTTTTAAAATTTAATTTCCTAATTTATTAACTTTTTACATAGAATAGCAGCTGAGTTGGATAAAGGAAATGGCTATACGATGATTCTGCTGTATTTTGCAAAGGTATCTGACAGAATACCACATGGAACTCAGTTATGCAAATTAGAACAAATGGGGGATGGATATAACACTGGATAAGTGGATAAGAGAGTGGCTGCTGAACAGATATCACAAAGTGGTATATGGAGGGGCAGAATCAAGGCAAAAACAGATAACTAGTGGTGTGCCACAAGGTACAGTGCTGGGACCATTGCTATTGAATTTGTACATAAATAATATAGGAAATAACCTGAAAGGAAATATTCAGTTGTTTGCTGATGACATAAAATTAAGTAGAGTAATAGTTAATCAACATGATGTGAAGAGTTTGTAAGGTGATTTAAATAGGCTATCAGTCTGGGCAAAAGATAATGGGCATCAGTTTAATGTGGAGAAATGTCAAGTTAAGCATTTCAGGATAAATAGATTACAAGCTGTGTATCACATTGATGACACTGTACTCCAAGAAATAGATGAAGCTAGAGATTTAGGAGTGGTGGTAGACAGAGAGTTCAACTTAAGAGGGTATATTACTAAGGATGCTAAGGTAGCCCATAAAATTACTTCAGTATTGAAGAACACATTAACAAGTAGAGATAAGGAAGTTGTTCCTCTTTATAAGGCCTTGATACATCCATATGTGGATTACTGCACTCAGGTCTAGTAGGTTTCTTGGGGATGAGGAAGTGGTGGAAAAGATTCAGAGCAAGCGACCATGATGGTAAGTGGTATGTGGAATGTTCCCTATGAGGACAGAATGAGGGTGCATGGATTGCAGAAGTTGGTTGATAGGAGAAAAAAGAGGGGATATGATAAAAACATTTTATAGAGTTTTAGAGGATCAATATAGAGGAAATGTTTCAGCAACTGACTAGGGACCACAATAAGAGGTCATCCCTGGAAGTTGAATAAAGGAGTGATTTCCAAGTCATTGCTTGGAGAGTTGTGAATGAATGGAATTGGATACAGGAGTCAGTTGTGAGTGCTTTATCTGTTAATTACTTCAAGGAGAAGTACGATAAATTGTGTGGATAGTTTGGGTGTTTCGCAACGAGTCTTCAGACTCCATGTAGGTGCCTGTACAACATAATACCTTTACAATATTTCAAGGATAAAAATGTTCTGCTTCACATTATTTATCTCATTTGCTCACAAGAGATAAAATTTCAAGTGTAAAATAAACTAAATTACATCTATTTTGAAATATGAGATCAATCTTAGCAATACATTTATTTCTTACTGGCAATATTTTGCCATGCCATATCATTCGGGTTCTTTCATTTAGCTGAAAATATTGCAAAAAGTTTTCATGCTATTTTCAAATGCTTGCACAGAAAATAATTACATTAAATATATGTGGTTTCAAATAACATACATATTTTTTTATTTCCTTGCAAAAGTTCAATATGCATTGTCATCATGCTTACAGTTAGCTACGTTATTGTTAATCAAAACTTAAAAAAAATTTGCAGCTCAATTTTTTTTCTTGCTATTTTTATTGTAATGAATGGCATTTTGCATTTACCAAATGAAAAGTTTATAAGTTGGCAAACTGTACATTACACCAATTTCCATTCTCTTCATCCATTAATAACAATATACAACACAGCTGAGATTGCTACTCATTCTGAGTGAATCATTCCTATAATTGCTAGAATTAGATGATCTGAGTATGGAATACACAGCAATGAATTTAGGCTTTTACCACCTCGGCAAATGCCCTAATGCTAAGTGTTGTTATGCCACTGGGAATACATTGTAATGAAGCTTAAAATTGTGTTGCAAATGACACAGACCAAGATTTAAACGTCTCTCACTGCAAAATATTCCCCCCCCCCCTTTTTGGTTCAATGCACATTGAGACAAAATCCTCATTCTTAATGTTTTGTGTTTAAGAATGAAATCCTCAGAAATTTTTTTTTTCTAAACTAATTTGACTTGAAAGTAACCTAATCAAAAATAAAAAAATTCTTTAAGAAAGCAAATAATGTGATACAGATAAATTTTTGAATAAGTGCATTCAGCTTGCACGACTGGGGGTATTTAATCAAACAACTTTAAAGTTGGTCATAGCGGCATATATACTGCTAAAATAAACCACAGTATAACGCCATGGTACTGGCATGGGAATAAACTCTTAATTCCCATGGAGGGGAATAAAGAGAGACGATCCTATAGATGCCCTCTATCTGTTTATAATAAATGGGGTCTATGGGGTCTTCCACCTCTCACCCCCCCCTTGCCAATTTTTTTATGGGAGAATCTGAAAAACAAGCTGTTGACTTGGCCCATCTCAAACCTTCTATCTAGTTATGTATGTAGATGTGTTTTCTATTTGGTCTCATGGCCCAGGCACATTAGATACTTTTCTATGTCACCCCACAGTCTTCACCCTAGAATCCAATTTACAATGGAAAAGGAAACTAATAACAGTGGCCTTGCTAAACACCTTGGACAGATGCCAATGTAACAGTAACTTGTCCTTTCAGTATATAGGAAACCTACTCATACAGTCAGATACATTCACAAACTTTCCCATCACCCCCCCCCCCAACAATATCTTCTTCTTCTGCAGCTTGTCCCACTTAAATAGGGTCGCTGTTTTTAGTGAGTCTCCTCCACATCCTCCTGTCTTGGGCTGTAACCACATCCAAGTTCTTCATCCTCAAGTCCTCCTCCACCAGCTCCCTCCATCTCTTCTTTGGCAGCCTGTGCTTCCTCCTCCTCCCCTGCACATCGATCTGCATGGCCTTTCTTCTGACATACTCATCCTCCCTCCTCATCACATTACCAAACCATCTCAACCTTGCCTCCTGTATCTTCGCTCTTAACTTCATAACTTTCATTGTTTCCACTTACATAGTCATTTCTCAGACGACCCTTTCTGGTCACACCTAAGCATTCTCATCTCTGCTACCTCCATCCTGCTGATGTTATTTTTTCTCAGGGCTATGGTTTTCATAGCATACATCATAGTTGGTCTCACTACTGTCCTGAACATTGTGCCTTTTAGATCGATCACCACCCTCTTATCACATAGCACTCCAGTTCCTCCATCCAGCTTGTATCCTGTATCCCACTTCCTTCTCAGTCTCTCCATCCTCTTTCACTGGTAAACCTAAGTATCTAAAGTCCCTAACCTTCCTGATGACATTTCCTTCCAGCTCCTGGCTGCCATCCACTTTGCAATACACATACTCTGTCTTACTTCTACTCAGTCTCATACCTCTCTTCCAGTGCTTTCCTCTATCTTTCCAGTTTAGCTGCCACTTCTTCTCTTGATTCTGCACACAGCACAATGTCATTGGCATACAACATTGTCCAAGGCTCATCTTCTCTCACCTCCTCCGTCATCACCTCCATCACAATATTAAAAAGGAATGGACTTAATGCTGACCCTTGATGCAAGCCAACTGCCACTCAAAAACTTCCTCTCTCTCCCAGGCCAGGCAGGTCTGAACTAGTCTTCACATTTCTGTTCATCTCCAGACGTCTTGCTCTGGCACTCTATCGTATGCTTTCTCCAGATCAATAAATACCAGATGTAGTTCCAATTGTTTATCTCAAAACATTTCCATCATCTGCCGTCAATCGACCAAGCATGAAGCCAAGTTGCTCCTTTACAATCTCCACCTCCTTCCTCAGTCTACCATCAAGAACCCTATCTAGGATTTTCATTGTGTAGGACATCAATTTTATTCCTCTGTAACTCTTACAGTCTTCGCATCCCCTTTACCTTTGCAGATACTTTCCCTCCACTCCTTATATTTTTCTGTTGGCAAACTTTTATGAACAGGTCCCACAGAAGGTCAATTCCCTCCTGCCCCCAGTGCCTTCCATGCCTCCACTGGGATCGTGTTAGGAACCACCAAGTTTCCATTCTTTATCCTCTTTATGACCTCCTTCACTTCTACTCTACTGATATTCTGCACCATCCCCTCAAAAGGTTGCCCATCTTCTCTGTGAGTCCTTGCATTTTCCTCATTCAAAAGCCCTTCAAAGTATATTAAAAACAAGAAAAACTAGTTAAGGAGAAAATTATGGAGACTCAATAATCAGAGGAGTACTTAACGAAAATATGACAAAATCATGTTTCCTGGGAGTAAAAATACATGACATTAACCACGCCATCCGGATGCAAAAAAGCTAAGTCAAAGGAAATTATCGTCTTGGTTGGTACCAATGATTTGAGAAGTGAGAAGTATCTTATGAGGGAGGATGTAAAGGAGTTGTTAGAAGAGGCAAAACTGAAGAGCGAGAAGGTGAAGATTGTAAATTTCCTACCATGCTATGATAGAGGTGAACTGAGGAGGAGGGCATTGATAGCAAATGAGTCTATGTAGATTGTGCAAAAGGAATGATGTAGAATTTGTGGATCTGTGGTCTCTGATGGAAAGAAGGATTTGTACAATGCAGATGGACTGCATCTGAATGGTTTTGGTTTGGAGAGAGCTTTGTTCACTGAGCATGCTGATGTGCAAATTTAGGGAAACTTAAGCAATTAGGGTGGAAGCAAGGGAATTGGTGTGAAGGCACCCGTGAAGCGAGTGAGCGTGAGAATGACCAAGTGAGGAATCTAGTCTCTCAAGCAAAAATATTGAATAGGGTAGTCAATTCAGAAAAGTTAAAGCTCGAGAACAGTAAGTGTAGTGATAGTGATGGGGCAAAACAAACCCGATGGACAGTGATACAAAAACTGGAGGGATAAAACACGTGGCTGCTATGGTTGCTACAATGATGACAACGACGAATAAAGATGCACAAGTGGTGGGGGGGGATAAAGGGATGTTGCTGTTTCTATATACTAATGCCAGAAGTATCAGGAACAAGGAGGAGGAGTTTTGGCATTGGTTAGTGTAATCTCGCCAAAAGTTACATGCATTAGTGAGACTTGGCTAACAGCAGATAATGTAGTTACAGGGATAGATTGTGAAGGGTTTAGTATTTTCAAGAAACATAGAGAAGATAGGATGGGGGAAGGAGAACTGCTGATGACAGCAGATGAATTGCAATTAAAAAGAACAGTAAACAGGTGGGAGGATGGCTGCTCATTTGAAGCAATCTGGTGTGAGATTAAGACCAATAAGACAAAATATACAGTTGGTTGTTGCTATAGGCCAGGGAGTTCCACAGATAACCTGGAAGACATGCATCGCCAAATTAGTACGAGTACAGGTTGAGTGATTATTATGGGAGACTTCAACTATGGAGATATAGACTAGAAGTAAGAAAGATTACATGGCAGAAAGGAAATAAAATTTATACACCTGCTGAGGAATAATTACTTAAGGCAGCATGTGATGGCAGGGACTAGGGGTGGGAGAGTGTTGGTATAAGAGTTGGACCTAGTCATAGGATCAGAAGAGCTATCCATAACCAAGGTGAAAACATTGCATCCAATTGGTACATGTGACCAGGCGGTCTTGACTTGGGAGATTGTAAAAAATGAGGAATATTCTATTTAAACTTTTTCCTAGGCATGTCATATTCACCTGCCTTGTAGTTCCACAGATACCCCTTCTTAATAGAATATTCCTCATAAAATACTGCAGGGTAAGAATGTTAGTAGTGCACGGGATATAGTTAAGGGTCATCTAGAGGAAGCAAATTAAATTGCATACCTAGGGTAAGGAGGGTTAATCGGGTAGGAATTAGATGAGTAACATCATTAAGCACGAGCTGCAGAAGAAGAAGAAAATACTGTGGAGGGTATATAAAGAGTATAAAGAGAAAGGTGACCAGCATGGCAAGGAAGGCAAAATCAGATTATGAGAAGAATCTAGCTAAGCAGGCCAAAGGAAATCCAAATCCCATTGAGTTCTTTAGTCATGTAGCAAGTAAGAGGAAGAATGACTATGGAAATTTAATCTTAATGAGTGACAATGGCTAAGGGGAGACAGAATCAGATAAAATAGTTTAATTACTGAGTGACCACTTTGCAAAGGTATATCATCCTAATGAGGTTACTGCTTTTTGACAGACACTAATGTGGGAACAGAGGTCGGTGAATTGGAGGTTCATAGGATATTGCAGAATCTCAATGTAAATACAGCTGTGGGATTAGATGGGATATCAGCTAGGGTTTTGTGAGAATGTGCAAGGGAACTGACAATGCCTTTGACTAGGCTGTTTAATTTAAGTCTCAGCTCTGGTAGAGTTCCAAGGAAGTGGAAAAAGGTCAAAATAATTATTGCATAAGGGAGGTTTCTAAGACTGCAGTAGCAAATTATAAACCAATTAGTATCTCAGGTGTGGTGATAAAAGTAGTAGAAAAATTGATAGAAAAGAGAATTCAAGAATGGATAGATAAAAATATGATACTCTATGAGGGTTAGCATGGGTCACTCTGCATAAGGTTCTTTTGCAGAGTGATATACAGTCCATTTACATCATGCAAATTTAGTTTTTTTGAGTTTCCCTCAGCACCTTATATATATGCTTCTTTACTGAGACCAAGTAAGCTTAAATAGAGAACCTTATTATATTTAATTGATTTCTCAGCTATCTAATGTAAGAAATCTGTCCTAAATCCAGCACTCATGCTTCATGAAATTAGCCAAGCAAATAAGAAAAGTGTGATCATTATGGGTGATTTTAATGATGGCAATATAGACTGGGATAATGAGAAAGCAACCAGAAGTAAAGAAAATGAATTTCTTAAGTTTTCAGGGGAACAACTACCTCAAGCAGTATGTCACAAAAGATGTGGGAGGATCGAGGGTCTAATATTTGATCATCTCATCAAAGGCTGTCATTATAAATGAGGTGTCAAATCTCCCTCCATTTGGTGAGTGACCATGAAGTGGAGGGATGATTGCCAGTCATGTGAGGAAAGGGTATATGCAGATTATGAGATGTGGTTATTATGAGATGCTCAGGAGACAGCTTGTAGCTGTAGCATGGAAAGGGGAGTTGGGTGGAAAGAAGATTAATGCTGCTTGGACGCATTTAGATGCAATGTCTAAATGTATTCTGAAGGTTAAATAAGGTAGGTGTGAAATGGATGAATGAAGAGATTATTGGATGCAGTTCAGAGAAAGAAGGCATTATGGAAGTAACATGAGGAGTGGTAATAATCAATTCCATGAGAAGTATACAAAAGACAGGCAAGGAGGGTGACTCAGTTGGTAAGGGTATCAAAAGTGTAGTATGAGCAGCAGTTAGCTAAATGAAGCAAAAAAGCCTAGGGAGTGCTTTCGATATGTAGTCAGAAAAACAAAAGAATGATTATGGTAGGATGACTCCGACTGGAGAAAATGGTATAAGGATAACTGCAGCAGAGAATACAATTGAGATATTTAATGAGCAGTTCATAAAGGTCTTTCATCCTTGTGAATGTGACATAATGGAGAGTTTGAGAGCAGTGGATGATAAGGAGGAGAGACTGACTGTGAATGAGCCAGAAGTATATGTGGAATTGAATAAACTAGATGTTAATAAAGCTGTGGAACTTGATGATATATCACCATGTATTTTGAAGGAATGCACCAGGGAGTTAGCATCTGCATTGACATATTGGTTTAATATGAGTCTTACACTAGATCAAGTTCTAAAGAAGTGGAAAGAAGGAAATATTGTACTGCTTCATAAGAGAGGTCACAGAACTCAAGCTTCAAATTATAGAGCAATCTGATTCTTTAAAGATATTTGTGACATTAGGATTATAAAATATATACACGTTTACAAGAATATAATTTAATTTGACAAATATTTCAGTCTGAATATTACAGACCATCTTCAGTGGCTACATAGGAATAGTTTTAAAAAGACAAGGTGGAATACGAACAATTGATCATTCACAAATAGAACGAGCCACGTGATGTCATATCACTAAGTATTAAAAGAGTAAACATTTTTTATCTCAGAGTCATGATTAAATTAAAGATATTAATTCAGAAATTCATGTAATAATCATAAATAATATTAGACTAATATAGGAAATTTTAAAAAAATAATAATAATAAATAAAATAAAATAAAAATGTGTTATCCTGATTAAACTTTCCCAAATTTTTGATACAGATATATAGTCATTATGATTCAAGTTAGGACGCTGAAGTAAGGCCTCCACACTTTCTTTAAATAAACATTCAAATTTATAGCGATATCTGTGTATGAGAAGAGTCTTGGACCAAAGGATGTAGTGGCTTTTTTCTATTCCATGCTGAGCTAATCCAGATTTCTCGGGTTTGTTGTGTTGAATGGATGATTGATGCTCTTGAATTCTTTTTTCTATAGAGCATCCAGTCTGTCCAAAGTAGGAAAGATTACAGTTACAAGGAACTTGATGCACACTAAGTAGAGACATAGATGAGCATTTATCTTTAGAAAAAGGAAAATGGGTGGATAATTTGTTAATAGGTGTATAAGTGGCTGTTAAATCATATTTCTTCAGAATTCTTGAAATTGGTTCTGAAATCCCAGAAATGTAAGGAATTGGAACTTGATGTATTGAATCTTTGCTGTTTACTTCAATGTCCTAACTTGAATTGTAATGACTGTATATCTGTATCAAAAATTTGGGAAAGTTTAATCAGGATAACACATTAATTCCGCCCCCGCCTATATTAGTCTAATGTTATTTAAGATTATTACATGAATTTCTGAATTAATATCTTTACTTTAATCACGACTCTGATAAAAAATGTTTACTCTTTTAATACTTAGCGATATGACATCACGCGGCTTGTTCTATTTGTGAATGATCAATTGTTCGTATTCCGGTTACAGGAAAATTCATCGAAAGACAATTCGTCGAAAATGCAATTCATCAAAAAACAATTCGCTGAAAATTTTAAATTTTCAATAATGTTATGGTAAAAGTGATCCATTTAGAACAAAAACTGAACCATGCAGACAGCTTCTTGTACCAACAACTTCTACTAAGTCATTTAAGTCAGAGAGTTTTTGTAATACAGTAAATAATTTGGACATATTATTTCTTTGTCATCCCGAATATAGCTGAACTAAAAACTGGAACGGTTCGACATTTTCTTGTAAAAGTTTCAAATAGCCAATCTGAGTAAAATTCATCCCATAATAATTGCTGTATTGAAGTCGCATATCACTACTAGCAACAATAATAATAATGAAGCCCGCATAGTTCAGTCGGTAAAAACAAAGCCGTTTAGTTAGAAAGACCTGGGTAGTTGGATCCCATTTACGCATAATTTTTATCAGTCCTATTCTGCTAAAGGTAAGTTAGCAGGCATAATACAGAGATGGCTGGACTTTTCCTCCCGGAAACAGGCAAATCAGTCCCATGAACAGACATGAAACAGTTATCGGACAAGAAAGACTATCAGAACCATACTGTTCTATAATTTTTCCCTATGAAAGTAGCATTGTAATCTCCTTATTCACGGTTCAGGTTTTGTTCTAATGGATCAATTTTCTCATAACATTTTGAAAATTTTAAATTTTCAGTGAACTGTTTTTTCGATGAATTGCATTTGCGATGAATTGTCGTTTGATGAATTGCCTTTTTGATGAATTGTCATTTGATGAAGTGCCTTTTCAATGAACCCTCCGGATACTCGTATTCCACCTTGTTTTTTTAAAACTATTCCTATGTAGCCACTGAAGATGGTCTGTAATATTCAGACTGAAATATTTGGCAAATTAAATAATATTCTTGTGTAAACATGTATATATTTTATAATCCTAATGTCACAAGTATCTTTAAAGAATCAAATTTTATTCCTTCACAGGGAAAACTTCTGCAAAAAAATCGGTAAATTAGGTAAACTATCAGTAACTCAAGGTAAGTTTAGAGCGAGGATCATCTTTCTGAAAAAATACTGCGACAACAAGATTATTCCTAATTTTGCTAAGATTAAAGAAACCATTAAATCTCTTGGAGCTCATAATATTTACAGGAACACCAGTTTATCTTTAATCCGTAATCAACTCAGAGCAGCTAAGCACGATCTTGCTATCAACATTCATCAAGTTTCTGATCTCCGTACCTATATCTCCACAAACTTAGAACCACATCTTTCAAACATAGTTCTGAATGTGACTAAATGCTCTTTACAACATTCGTATAAAAAACAGAATCAACATCTAAACTGCAAATATGATGTTCTTGTTTCTAGACAAATCAAGCCGTTCCAAGTTCCAGATAATTGGATCGTCAATGTATCCGGGTGCCCTTTAACTAATAGTGAAACACTCATCCTCTCAAAAGGACATGAATTCTCTATAATCCCTAAAAAGATTCCATATCTAGATTTCCTAGTTAACATCGAAAGGAACCTCATTCATCTTTCAAGTGAAAAAGCTAATGCTCTCTGCCTAGAAGTTGCTTCTTCGCTAATTAAAGCCAAGCTTCCTCCTTCGAACATATCTCCTTCTGAAAAGAAAGCACTACATTCCTTAAGAAGCAACAGTCACCTCATCATTACTAAAGTTAACAAGGGGAAAACAACAGTAATCGTGAACTCTTCAAACTATAGAAGAAAACTTTCCCTTTTACTTCAAGATCGCTCAACATACCAAGAACTCAATCATGATCCAACCAACAAACAACTGAAGAAATTAAACTCCCTGCTAGATGAGGTCATAAGTTTGGATGTAGACACGATTGAAAGGCAAAAAACTCATTTTGCAAGGCCTCCTAGGTTTTATGGTCTACCTAAAATACATAAGACAGATATTCCTCTTCACCCTATAGTGGATTGTATTGATTCTCCTACTAATCGCATAGCCAAATATCTAGCTAAATTATTGAAATCACACATAGGCAACTCACGCTCTTTTTTGAAAAACTCTTCGGATTTCTTAAATAAATTCAAAAATATCGCATTACAACCTACAGATCTTATGGCTAGCTTTGATATAGAATCTTTATATACGAATGTACCTCTCAAAGAGACTTTAGAAATACTTGCTGACATCTTCACAAGACATTATAAAGTTATTTAATTTCGTAATGCACTCTGCATATTTCTTATGTCAAAACAAATTTTACAACCAAGTGGAAGGAACAGCCATGGGAAGTCCTCTCTCTCCTGCTCTAGCCAACTTTTATTTGGAACATCTAGAAGAAGTCCTGTTCTCATCTATATTCTGTCAACCGTCCTTTTGGGTGAGATATATAGACGACATCTTTGCTGTATGACCTCATAACAGAGACTCCTTACCTTCCTTTTTAAGCAGTATCAATTCCTTACATCCTAGTATAAAGTTTACCATGGAGATAGAAAAAGACAACGAGTTATCATTTTTAGATGTCCCCCTTCCATTCACCTTCAAGTATTCTTACAACAACAGTTTACAGAAAACCAACTTTCAGTCATTATATTCTCAAAGAATCTGCCCATCATCCTTGTCAAAAAACAAGAATCATAAAATGTTTAATCCGACAAGCCAAAACTAATTGTTCAACTTCTCATTTATTACAGAAAGAACTTTCGACTATCAAACATCACATGAAACTAAATGGCTTCTCCGAAAAGAATACACAACATCTTTTCGATTCTTACAATCCAACACAAAACAGCAAAGATTCAATACATCAAGTTCCAATTTTCCTTACATTTCCAGGATTTCAGAACCAATTTCAAGAATTCTGAAGAAATATGGTTTAACAGCCACTTATACACCTATTAACAAATTATCCACCCATTTTCTTTCTTCTAAAGATAAATGCTCAACTATGTCTCTACCTGGTGTGTATCAAGTTCCTTGTAACTGTAATGTTTCCTACTTTGGACAAACTGGACACTCTATAGAAAAAAGAATTCAAGAGCATCAATTATCCATTCAACACAACAAACCCAAGAAATCTGGATTAGCTCAGCATGGAATAGAAACAAGCCACAACTTCCTTTGGTCCAAGACTCGCTTCCTACACAGATGTCACTATAAATTTGAACGTTTATTTAAAGAAAGTGTGGAGGCCTTACTTCAACGTCC
This sequence comes from Typopeltis vanoorti, assembly GCF_054136105.1. Lineage (NCBI taxonomy): Eukaryota > Metazoa > Arthropoda > Arachnida > Uropygi > Thelyphonidae > Typopeltis > Typopeltis vanoorti. The sequence goes on along the minus strand of NC_143573.1, from coordinate 67,258,646 downwards.
TAACTTGAATCATAATGACTATATATCTGTATCAAAAATTTGGGAAAGTTTAATCAGGATAACACATTTTTATTTTATTTTATTTATTATTATTATTTTTTTAAAATTTCCTATATTAGTCTAATATTATTTATGATTATTACATGAATTTCTGAATTAATATCTTTAACTTAATCATGACTCTGAGATAAAAAATGTTTACTCTTTTAATACTTAGTGTTATGACATCATGTGGCTCGTTCTATTTGTGAATGATCAATTATATTCCACCTTGTTTTTTTAAAACTATTCCTATGTAGCCACTGAAGATGGTCTGTAATATTCAGACTGAAATATTTGGCAAATTAAATAATATTCTTGTGTAAACGTGTATATATTTTATAATAGGGCAATCTGCATGTCAGGTGTTGCGGTTGAAGTGTTGGAGAGTTTGTTGAGAACCAGAATTCAGAAGTGAGTTGACAACAGGGGCTTTATCTTTGATGGATGGCAAAAATTTGTAAAGGGAGGTCATGTTTTAGTAATCTAATTATTTATTACAATAAAGTGACAGGTGCAGTGGACAAGGGAGATGGATACACAGTAGCATGCTTAGATTTTACAAAGGCTTTTGATAGATTACCACAGAAGTTGATAGTCAAACTAGAGTGGATGAGACTGGATATTAGATTAGTGCACCTCACTGGAAATTGGCTATCTGATAGATATCAGCAAGTTGAGTAAAGTCACTAGTGGTGTGTCTCAGGAGTCTGTTTTAATGCCATTGTTGTTTAACCTGTATGTTAATGACATTGGGAAAGATTTGATTGGGAATATTCAGTCGTTTGCAAATGTTGTGAACTTCGGAAGAACTATGAGGAGTAGAGCAGATGTTGTGGCCTTACAAGACTTGAATAGATTGAGTGAATAGGCCTGGGAATAGGGATACCGGTTTGATGTTGTCAAATGGACAGTTTTAAAATTCAGGAAACCAATATATGATGTAGAGTTTATTGTTGGAGGTGGAGGAAATAACAGATCTTGGGGTGATGGTGGATAAGGATCTAAATTTTAAAGGACACATTATTAAAATTGTGAGGACAACACAAAGAATTCGGACAATTGTGCAGAGGAGAGGACACTAACTTGTATCGGTAAAGAGATTCTGGTTCCATTGTATAAGACCTTGATTAGACCACATATGAACTACTATGAACAAATTTGGTCACTGTGTTTTCAAAAGGATGAGGAGGCATTGGAAAGGATTTGGAGGTGATTAACTAAGACTGTTTCTGGTTTTGGGAATGTTGAGTATGAAGAAAGGTTGAGAAGATGCAATTTACAGTCTGGTGGATAGGAGAAGGAGGGATGATATGATTGAGACATAATTGGTAAGGGGTTCTTATCAGATTAATGTTGAAGAGGTTTTTCATAGAATGGTGGGAGATGAAGGATCAAGAAGAGGTCATTCCTGGAAGCTGTATAAGGAGAATGCGAGCAAGGGAACGAGAAGAAGACAACTCTCCAATCAAAAAAAATTTTTGATTGGCGAGTTGAGTGACTGGAATGTACTGTTCAAGAGTGTGATGTCTGCAGTGAATCTGAATGTATTTAAATTGCAGTATGATTAGCTGTGTCTTGCAATGAGCCTTTGACTCTGATATATTGGGATAATAATAATAATAAAATTTAATCTACAATTTTTTGTTTAATCTTTTCTCAAGCATGCTTGCTTAAATCTTTCCTGTAACACTCAATAATTCTTAAGTTCAATTTTATTTCCATTTTATTAATATGTACAGTGAGAGATGTACTCCAATCTGGGTTCAACTTTGTGATCAAGCTTTTTGGATTATGTCATGTAGTTATACCAACATATTTCGAAAGTATTTCAGGTGGGATATTATCTGTTCCACTGCTTTTCACACTTCAGATGTCTAATGGCATCTCTGTCATTTTTGCTTTAAAAATCTTGTTAATCCTTCATTTTATATTTAATTGGACATGCCATCTTAGATTAGCTCTGTTCATATAATTAAATATTAATCACTTTTTTCCTTACTTCATTTTTAATGTTTATACCGCCAATACCATTGGATCCCTCCCTTAACACTTCTCAGAATTCTCATATATGTGTTCTCTTATCTTTACTGAAATAATTTTATTTCTAATTGTACTTTCAAATATATATGGTAAAATTAATTTGGATATCTATTTTGTATTTTGGAAGTTTGAATGATTTCTCTTATGTTTCATATAAATTCATTAAATTATTTGCCCATGGTTGTGCATTCATCTGACATAATTATTGAATATTTAGAAAATTAAATATATATAAATTTAAATGAAAGTTATATGATAAAAATTTATTAATAATTTCCAAATCAATGTTTCATCATCTATGTACAAACCACTGTCAAGAGTAACAAAGCCACAAACTTCACATGCTACTATCACCAGTAAGTAAAACACTAAATTTGATCAACCATTATCAGGTAGTATGTGAAAGCATTAAAAACATAAGCCACTGCTATTCATGTCAGCATAAAAAACATAAGCTAGTACACAAAATCAATATAAAAAGAAGGCAACAATGATATATCAAGTGCCTAAACAACCAATCAAAATGAGGTGTGAACTAGTCAGATATTCTAGTTCCAGAGCAGAAACATTTCATACTAACAGTATTAATAACAAGCAGCAGCAGTCCATAGTCCTGATAGTAAGCAATTTGAAATCTCTGGTAAATTCTAAATTCCATATTCTAAGTAACATGTATCATGAAAATATGCAACTCAAAATCCCCCTCCCAACATGCCAATTCCCCATCTGAAATTGTCTTGAATTATCGTCGGTTGATGATTTTGCCACAGTTAGAGAATGTAAAAAAAGAATCCTCTCTTTGTGAAACACCTTATATGAAGTCATGGAATGCTGCACTTGCTATATAAAAAGTGTTTGTTATTTCATACTAATAGCATTTGAAATACAGTAATCATTCAATCATCTAGCCTTTAAAAGTTTAAATAACTGAACCTTTGGTTAAGTGACCATTGTTGGGGTTACTGTATCAAGCAACATGTAACTGACCAGAAAATTGATTTCTTACTGCAGGTAGATAATTGAGGATTTACTACAGTAATTTCAAAGGTTACGCCTTTGCTTTTGTTACCTTACCCCCCAATTGGAATCAATGATTTGAATTAGTAAAGAAGACTCAACACTTTAATACCATGGGTGGGGTGGCTATGCATTAAAATAACCCAAGCAGAGCTGCTTCAGAGGCCAAAGCAGGTATTATTTTTCTTTTCAACCATCTATCGCCTAAAATTCAATTACCTTTAATAAGATTTATTACTTTAAGCTACCTGTTTGTTTTTTTATTAGCCAGTTAGATGCATTATCTATTACTCTTTATAAAAAATTAATGAGGAAAAACTGCAAGAGGCATGTTTTGTTCATCTGTACATCATACCATGTACACAAAAAATTAAATTAAAGTGAAATCTGTGGAATACCAATAGTTAAGAATTCATCTGCTGGTAAATATTTTTACCCTTTAAATTAGATTTTTTCTAATTATACACTTAAAATGATTGCTCTCATATCGAAATAAAAAACACAAATAAGTTATACAAGGAAGAGTAAGAAGAACTTACTTGAAGTTGCGCAGCACAGTCTTGGCTTTTTTCACAGTCCATACATGATGTCCTGTTAGCACTGTCTGGCGCTTTCAATGCTCCTGAACAGTGGGAACACTTCAAAGCCTACACAACATTCAATAACAAAAAGTCCTAAATTTTCTTGATACACCTTCATGGGAGACAGAAGTATTCCCTAAAAACAGATTAGTATAACCAATTATAATTATCATCATCAGACCTCCATGGAATCAAAAGACTCATGTGGGAGATCCGATATCATATACACAACTTATCACACTGTACCTTAAATGCATTCACCTTCTTTGCGCTCACCACACTTTCAGGCATTTCAATCATCCATCACTCTCCATGCAAAAAAAAAAAAAAATCTACTCAACTTCCAGGAATGGGGGGCAACAAAACTCCATTCCTCCAATTCTATGAAAAACCTCATCCACATTATTCTGGTAATAATCCCTTACCAACTTATATGCCTTGATCACAGAGTCCAGAAGACACTGTAAACTGCATTTTCTCAATCTTTGTTCATACTCAACATACTGGAAACCATTTCAGTCAATTGCTTCTAAAACATTTCTAATATCCCTTCATCTTTTTGAAAATCCAGTGACTAAATGTGTGCACGGTAATCCATATGCAGCCTAATCAATGCATTATACAACAAAATCATAATCTCCTTACTTCCACAAGTCAATGTGCTTGACATCACTGCCATAATCCACTGGATTCTCCTTACAATTTTAGCAATACATCACTTAAATTTTAGGTTTCATCATTATGCCCACATCCCTTATCTCCTCCTCTATAATATCCCCACCAACTGTAAACCATGTATCCCATCTTTGCTTCCTGAACTTCAGAACCTTACACTTTGCAACACTGAACTGATAACCCTAATCATTTACTCAAGTTTTCTTGCAAAGCCACACTGCTTCTCAGAATTCTTCCCAAATTTGCATCATCATCAAACAACTGCATATCACAATTCATACCTTTACAATTAGCATACGAGATAAGCAGCAAGGTCCAAAACAGACTGTCAGGGCACATTGCTAGTGACTTTCCTCTTTGGCAATATCACTTCCCCCCATACACAACTTGCTTATACCTATCAGTGCTTATCTCCAATCTAGTGCTCTAATCTACTATCTAACCACATCTGTTCCAGTTTAATTCCAGCTTGTCATGTGGCAGTCTATTAAATGCCTTTATAAAATCTAAACATACCACTGTGTATACATGCCCTTTGTCCAACGTATTTGTCACCCTGTTAATAATAAGTAGAGTTCTAAAACACGATCTTCCTTTAAACAAACACATGTTGTCCATCAAAGATAATTCTGGTTTTGTCAGCCCAATTCTGAATCTCCGTCTTTGCTAATGTCTCCAACACCAATTGCCTTATAATTTGAAGCCTTAGTCATCACCTCCATTATGAAGCAGAACAATTTTGCTCTCCTTCCACAGTCCTTTGGCCTAATGTAATATCCATGTTAAACAAGTACATTGAAGTTATTGTTTCCTTCAAGAAATATATCATCAAGCCTACAGCCTTATTAGCATCAGTCTGGTGGTAAGGATTATACATTGACTATCCATAACTAGTTTTTTTTTAAAGAAATCACAATACCAATTTAATTAATACTCCCAATATTTGAGCAAAAGCAAACGGATAATCATCAGGGAACACAATACAATATGATATGTAATGTAGGCACTACACTGAATCATGAGGCTGAAGCATGGTTACTGAAAATAAGCCTTTTCCTACAAAGAGAAGAATAACTTCTGTTCTAATAAGAATGATTCCCTATAATAAGTTTAGTTTAATCCTTTACCCAAGTGTTTGGGTAAAGGATTAAACTTTACCCAAACACTTGGATAAAGATTTGTTTGTGAGCAAACAAAGTTTGCACCTGAAAGTATCTTCAGGGCTGGGGTAAGGTAGTACAACACCAGGCAAACTTCCAGGTGCAAACTTTGTTTGCTCACACTTGGATAAAGGATTAAATTAAACTTATTATAGTCTAACCAAGTGAAAAATAAACTCTCAACGTCTTTCTCTGAATCCAGAGTAATTTAATAATAAGGTTGTACACCCTTTGGCAACTCCTATAGGTTGGGATGACCTCTCATTGCTTCTGCCTTAGTGTCCCCACTACTGGGCCTAGCTCCCACTGATGAGACCTCAATAAAGGTCGAAACCAGTATGGGGAGTGGCCCTTGCCTTAATGCATAGCATTACACATATCCGCAAGGAGACGTGCTTTGCATTATGGGAGATACTGAGATAGGAGTGTTGAGAGCTTTCTCCACCTTTGCAACGAGTTGTCTGGTGTTGTACTACCTTACCCCAGTCCTGAAGATACTTTTAGGCGAAAATTGTTTGCTCACACTTGGATAAAGGATTAACTAAACTTATTATAGTCTAACCAAGTGAAAAATAAACTCTCATCAAGAATGATTCCCATTCATATAGAGAAGTTATTGGAAAGCATTCATCCTTTTCCAACAATGAATGGGACATCACTGGAAAATAGTTTGTTTTTTCACATGTTTATCAGCTTTCATCTTGCAGGAAAGAGGCTTTTAAGTAGGGGATGTGCCAAATATTAGGTTTTACTTGGTTATTTAGCCAATTCAGCATGTTTTGCAAATATTTGGCTTTGGCTAAAGTAGCAGAAATATTTGTATTTGATCAGCTAAAGCCAACCAAATTGGATTCTTATTGGCTTAAACCAAAATACAAAATGATGGTACGACATGACAAAGTTTCATGCTGGCTGGGGTGTCGCCCAGCTAAACAAGGCCCCCGTTGTTTTCCCGAGGGAACCAGAGTGAACAGCGAAAAGTCAGCTACTGGAATAAACCCCAACTCAATATCATCAGAGTTGAAGATAGGTACTATCAGCAGAAGAAGCCTGAATGGCAAAGAAATGGAGCTAGCTGAGGAATTAGATAAGTACCAGATCGACATAATAGGGGTGACTGAAACAAAAAAAAAAGGACAAAAAACTGGTAAGATCTTTCTGAGAAATAAATACAAAATGTTATATTCAGGCAATGACAATCAAGGAAAAGAAGGAGTAGCCATAGTATTCAACACTAAATACGAGGCTAATCTTGAATGGCAGACAGTCTCAAGTAGAGTGATATGGGCAAATATCAAAATGGGAAACTGGACAATGAGACTTATTTGTGCCTATGGTCCCACAGACGGCTCTACTAAGGTAGAAGTGGAAGAATTTTTTGAGGTTCTAGATAAAGCAACTGATACAATGAAAAAGGAAAAGTTGGACCTTGTTGGGTATCTAAATAGCAGAGTAGGAAGTGATTGTCAGACGTATAAAAATATTTTGGAAAAATTTGGAGAAAAGAGCAAAGCTAATAATAATGGCAAATACCTGTTGGATTTCTGCTCAGGACATGTACTGGTTATTACTAACACCATGTTCCAACATAAAAATGTGCAAAAATTCACATGGCGAGAGGAGGCAAGGAATAAGAAAAGTCTCATTAACTATGTTATTGTTGATAGTGATGTTTTCTCCCTGGTGCAGGACACCAGAGTGCACAGAGGATTTGAAATTGGAAGTGATCACTATTTAGTCTTGAGCAGGATAAAATTGAATTTCATATTAAAAAGAATAACATGTAAGAAAGTTTTAAAGCGAATAAAAGTTGAGCAGCTCTCAGATGTGAACTGTAGACTAAAATACACAAAAATTATTGAAGAAAAAATGAAAGAGTTTGAGAACAGGAATCAAACCTTGGAGATTCAGTGGCCAGCTTTGAAGAAAACCCTGATTGATTCAGCTAGAGAGGCATGTGCTGAAGTTGTCTGCAAGGATAGAAAAATTAGAACTTCACGGTGGACATGGGAAGTTAAAGAGGCAGTGAATTAAAGAAGAAAGCATATCAAAGGTTCCTGGCAAATAAGTCAGCTTGTGCTCTTAGAGAATACAGAGACAAATGTAAGAAAGCTAAACACTGTGTAAAACTAGCTAAACAAAAGTCATGGGAGGACTTTGGCAAATACACAGAAAATAAATATCAAGAAGGTAGCAAAATATTTTGGAGGTGGTTGAAGAAGCTCAGAAATGGAGGAAAGAGTGCTGTAAAAGGAATTAGAGATGATAAAGGTGAAAACAGGAGAAAAAGATATCCTTGAAGTATTGAGTAATTACTTCAAAAAATTGCTAAATGAAACAAGCAGTGATAGCACAGTGGTAAAAAAACACTCCGCAGGCATACAGTCAGGAATACATATCCATACTTGAAGTAGAAAAAGCCATCAAAGGCCTGAAATGTTGAAAGGTAGCAGGAGTAGATGATATTCGACCAGAAATGCTGAAGTATAGTGGTATAAAAGTCTTACAGTGGCTGCACTGCATAGTTCAGAAGGTGTGGACAGAGGGATGAATTCCCGATGATTGGAGTAGCGCTCTCATAGTACCCATATATAAAAAGGGAAATAAAACTGAATGTGAGAATTACAGAGGTATTTCCCTACTAAGTGTTCCTCGCAAGATTTATGCTAATATACTTGAGAAACGGTTGAGAAGAATTGTGGAAGAAGAGCTTGATGAAGAACAAGCTGGATTCAGGCCAAATAGAGGCTGTCAGGATCAGTTATATCCATGGGAACATAACAAAGATCTGTATTTAAGTTTTGACGATCTGGTAAAGGCATATGACAAGGTGACAAGAGAGAAGCTATTCAATACGCTACAGTTACATGGGGTCAATGGGGCATTATATCAAGCAATACTGAGTCTTTATTTGAATTGTAAATCGGCAGTTAGGATTGAAGGAAGTGCAGGAAGATGGCTTAATGTTAAATCTGGTGTGAGACAAGGATGTACTTTATCCCCTCTGTTATTCATTATCTATATGGATCATATTATGAAGGAAAGTGGTATTAAACATGATATCAAAATTGGAGATGTTAATGTCGCTCTTTGCTTTATGCAGACGATGTTATATTTCTAAATAAATCTGCAAGATTACCTGACTAAATTGAATAACTGTTGTAATAGATATGGTATGAAGGTCAGTAATAAAAAGACAAAGACAATGAAAATAGGCAGAATCGTTGAAAATGTCAACTGTGTTGTGAATGGAGAACCTCTGGAAAAAGTAAAACATTTCAGCTACTTAGATTTTTAGTGAAGATGGTAAATTAAATATGAAAATAGACAACAGAATCAACAAAGCTGGTATGCTAGGAAGTCAATTGAATAAATTCATATGGAATAAGAGAGAAATTAGTCGGAACACTAAATTAGCTGTATACAAGACAGTTCAAACCAATTTTAACTTATGGATTTGAGAGCTTGGTCAGAAGTAAAACACTTGACCAAAGACTAGAGACCACAGGTATGAGAGTCCTGAGAAAGATTAGAGGCGTGAACAGATGGCATCAATGGCAATATCATATTAAAACCGAGGAAATTAGGAAAGAATTGGACATTGTCAGCATCCAGGAATGCGTTAGCAGAACTAATCTCAGGTGGTATGGTCACTTAAATAGAATGGGCAAGGAAAGATTAGCAAAACAAGTGTTCTCTGCCAGGTTGGCAGGAAAAAGACCCAGAGGAAGACCAAGATATAGGTGAATTGATACAGTACAAAGTGCCTTAAATGATAGAAATATAAGATCTGATAATGTTGGAGTCTTGACAAGTAACAGACTGATTTGGATGAAAATTGTAAATAGGAAGTTAGTCATAATGTAAATTTTTCATGTGGTACTATCATATTCTGTGCACTCCCTTGAGGGTACATGGCAGGAATTAGATGATGATGATATATGGATCTTATTATGAAGGAAGGTGATATTAAACCTGATATGATATCAAAATTGGAGATGTTATACTTCTAAATAAATCCACTAAAAGTCTGCAAGATTCCCGACTAAATTGAATAACTCTTGTAATAGATATGAAAGTCAACAATAACAAGGTAAAGACAATGAAAATAGGCAGATGCATTGAAAATATTAACTGCATTGTGAATGGAGAACCAAGAACCTATAGAACAAGTAAAATATTTCAGCTACTTAGGCACACATTTTAGTGAAGATTGTAAATTAAATATGGAAATAAACAACAGAATCAACAAAGCTGGTATGGTAGGAAGTCAACTGAATAAATTTATATGGAATAAGAGAGAAATTAGTCAAAACACTAAATTAGCTGTATACAAGCCAGTGTTCAAACCAATTTTAACTTATGGATCTGAGAGGTGTATCAGAAGTAAAACACTTGACTAAAGACTCAAGACTGCAGATATGAGAGTCCTGAGAAATATTAGTTCCTGAAAGATGGCATCAATGGCAATATCATATTAAAAATGAGGATATTAGGAAAGAACTTGACATTGTCAGCATCCAGGAATGCATTAGCAGAGCTAATCTCAGGTGGTATGGTCACTTAAACCGAATGGGTGAGGAAAGATTAGCAAAACAAGTGTTCTCTGCCAGCTTGGTGGGAAAAAGACCAAGTGGATAACAAAGATATAGATGGACTGATATAATAAAAAGTGCCTTAGAAGATAGAAATATAACATCTGATAATGCTGGAGTACTATTATATCCTGTACACCTCTTGAGGGTACATGGCAGGAATTTGATGATGATGACTGCAAATCTCTGTGAGCACGAGTAGGCAACCTTGCTTTCTTGGGCAGATCTAAAATTTACTGTTTACCAAATCTTCGGAAGTTTTGTGTTGGCTGAATTATTCATATTTGGCAGGTTTTTAAAATCTGCTGCTAATTCCAAAAATAAAATAAAATAAGGTAAAATTTGTATTTGCTGCAGTGACTTATGTCGACATTTGTACTCGAATACAAATGTGGATATAAATTTATTGCCAGCATAGTAATAAAGTTATTACTCAGCCCATCATCCAGTTCAAAAAATGGTCATCATCATGACCTTACTCAACACAACTTATTTTATCTTTTCTACTTTCTCTTTACAACAAGTATTGTTTAATATTAAATCAGTCAGAGCAATTAAATGGGTTTTAATCCTCAGAAGATTCAATATATTACAGACTCCTACAATCTGATCTTTTATTAACATGAATATATAGTGTTCCAATCCCCTACATTAAATTTCTAGAATCCCCAAATTACTAGAATTCCGAAAATGTAAAATTTTACTCCTATGTAAAATATTCTGAAAAAGTAAAATTTTACTCCTATGTTTTTTCCTATCACTAACTTCTTACATTCTTATCAACTACTAAAGATAAACTTTTCACTGTTCCTACCAGGTATTTGCTATGTAAGTAGCTTGCAAATGACCTTTAAAAAAAAAAAATCCTTATTAATAAATCCTATGAGCTACACAAGCCTGTCCAGAGCAGGCTTTTACAAACATTCATGCCTTATGTGGAATTTGAACTGATAGCCTTTATGGTGAAACAAATAGCGGCTTATCCGAAGCAAGTTATATATGCAAATATTTTAGACAAACTGACTTTTCAATACAAAACAGAATTTCAACAACAGCAATACTATATTTACTATCAGAAATCAAGTACAGTTTTCTTTTGCATGGAGTCGACAAAATCCTCTGTCAGATCCATGCTTAGAGTTGTTTGAAATAGAAAATTTAAAGAAAGTTGTGAAGCCTTATACACTGATCCCATCTAAATCAGAATAACACTTTCTCTCTTTATCAAAAGTATGGAAGATATTAGTTCTCAGTAACTAATTTTTTTAACAATATCATGTTATTATCTGTGTTATGCCATTATCATGCTATAAAACAGGCAATTCATTGTTGTATATCCTACTTCTGAATTTGCTTACTGCATTACAACCAATGAACTATCAGAGTCCATCTGAAATATTTGATGTATTTTATGATAATTGCATATTTTTAATAAACCTCACTGTATATATGAGTATCTCAAAACTTTCCAAAGAAAATTCATTATAGCAAACTTCTATAATATTTATACCAATAAGTTCCTACAGGTTTGCTATAGTGAGAAGAGACTATAAAATAATTTCCCTACATACTTGTATATAGAAATATCTTTTTGTTGTTATTGTTACAGTCACTGAATTAGCTCAAGATGAGTAAGATTGTAAGCATATTCGCTTTCAAACCAACAGGCTGCGAGTTCAATTCCCAGGGAATGGGCATGGATATATGTGATTGTCTTGAGGTGGTAGCTGAATTTTATAACCTTTCAAAGATGGGCATAAAAAAAGTGTGTGAATAATCCAAACAATAATAGCAAAAGAACCTTTCATACATGTTGAAAGTTTTTTGACCTAATTACACTAAAGAGGCCAAGAAATTATATGTTTGGTTTTTTTATCCAAGTGTAGTCCAAAAGGAATACCTCCAAGCTCCTACGTTCTAAAAACTTTTAATTTTGTCTTGTCTGCATTAGCAGTTAATCCTGATCTTCCTGAATTTTTCCAAAATACCAAAAAAAAGATATATATAGATATATATCATTATTCCTCAAAGTGCCTACTACATCATCGGCATATGCTATTATCTTATTTTCCTTCATAGTTGAAGGAACTGTTATTCCTTGCACAGCACATGTATTGTCCTACAAGAAAGGGTTCAAGAACCAATGCAAAGGGTAATGAACTAAGAGACCTTGCTCGACTCCTTTTTGAATTTTAACCAGGTCTGATAGGATTCTATTAACAAGGAGGGGGGTAGTTGAATTGAAATAAGCTCCTTTAATAATGGCTGTGGAACAGAAAGGGATGCTGGACATTATCAAATGCTTCACTGATCTATCAGTAGTGATAAAGTACTACTGATAGCACTGCCATTGCCTGCTTTTTTGTATTAACTAAAAGGAGTAGATAACCTAACAGAAACAGGTTTAATTCTACTGCTCAGCCTGAAAATCCATACATCTGTATGCTTTTAATTATGTATCTCATTCCTACTTTGATCCTGTTATTGATAATGCAGAAAAAAAATCCTATAGTCAGTGTTAGGTAGAGAAATAGGTCTCCAGCTGCTGATTAAAGTATGATCTCGGTGAGGTTTTGAAATGAGGATGGTATGGCTTGCTAAAAATTCACTTGGTAAGAGTCCTGATGAGAGAAAAGAATCACAATAAAATTCTATCCCTAGATCATCAGGTCCTGAGGATTTTCTTGTCTGGCATTCTTTATAATCTGTGGTAACTTTAGATGCTGTGATCGTTTTGTCAAGCCCATCTTGGATATGAACAGGAAGTCTCATCAATGGGAACCAGATCCAGAAGTCATGCCAAGGCTGAAGTAATGCAGAAGTCATATCTCATATACAAGTAGTGAAAAGGTGTGTCACCTTATTATTAAATTACTGTGGATAGAGATTGAAATTTTTTTCACTTCGTTATTCTATAATTTAAAGATGCCAAGAAATTATATTCTAGAAGAATATAGTCTGAAGTGTGAAGTATCTTCACAACTGAGCTACTTGAATATAGAAGCTAATGACTAACACATTAATTGCCTTAGTATATGTGTTTACATTTGGATAAAGGATTAAAGAAGAATATAATTCCTTGGTGTTTTTAATTTAATTTATAGCCAAGTGAAAACGCTGTAAACTTTTCTAATCCAGAGTATTTTAATAATAAGATAATACACCTTTTCACTACTTGTATATGGCAAATAGGATTTCTGCATTACTTCAACCTTGGTATCAATTCTGGGTCTGGCTCTCACTGATGACATTTATTAATGCTCACCACTCGATTTGCTTAGTTTCTGGGGAGTACAGAGGCTCTATGCAGTGGCAAGTTTTTGTTTGTCACTGGGTGGAACCACCACTGAGTTTCCTGTCCTGGAGAGATTCAGGTCAGGAGTAATGAGTTTAGCAATGATCCTTTAGGGTCACTCAGTGAGATTTAGAATGATCTTGCAGATCACTCAGAGTTTTTGGAGAGGCCCCCAGCACTTAAACATACCTCAATAATGGTCGAAACCAGTCTTGGTAGTGGCCCTTCCCATAATGCATAGCATTATACACATCCAAAAGGATGTGTGCTTTGCATTATAGGACACTAAAGCAATGGATGTGAAGTCATTAGCTTCTATACACAAGTAGCTCAGTCGTCAAGAAACTCTTTGCTTACACTTTGATAAAGGATTAAACCACGAATATAATTTCTTAGCATCTTGAAATTATAAACAATTAGCCTATTCAGAGTGCCTAATAAGATAAAATCTGATTTGGTCACCATTCAATCAGATCAGTAAACATCATTAACACAACAAATTCATACAAGTTTATTTTGGGCTTATCTGCTACAGAATTATTTGTCACTTAAAAAAGAATAAAATAATGTAATAATCAATTTAAATTAAAATTGAGATTGCTTAAGAATTAGCAGTAATACCTGGCTGGACATATTTCTTTAATAAAGAAATATGTCTTTAAATAAGAAATATTAGATAAATATTTAAATAAAGAAATATTTCTTTCACAAAGAAATATGTCCAGCCAGAGTAAGGTTATAATATGCACATGGACAAAGAAAGACAATTTTGAATGTAAATCCCAGCCATAGGAGTTTGGAAATCTACAACATATTTTTAGTACCTCTGGGTAAGCAATCCCTGCTAAACATGGAGCATTTCCAAGTCACTTCCCACATCCAACAAGTGAGGTGGTGGTAGTTTCACATTGTTAATGGAATAATGTACCACTTAAAGATGTTTACAAATATCCACATCACAGTGGAATGCATTTTGAAAAACATGATCTTGCTACTGCAGTTCTCAAATCTTCTGTCTGGCTATTGATAATATGTTCTCCAGTTAGCCACATGGCTTAGACACATCAGACTCTTTCCAATCCTATCTCAACAGCCAGTGCAACAGAATTCAGTTCACTATAGAAAAAGAAAATAACAGTGTCCTTCTGGACACTTCAATCACAGGTCTTCCCAATGGCTCTCTCTCAGTTTAGAGAAAAACTAGCTTTCCCATCATCTCCCCTCCAAACAAAACAGTATAAAATCCTTGCTAACAAAGAAACATCCATTTCAACAAGGGGTTCTCTCAAAACTGAAATCATTATTTGCGGTGCCTTCCTACCAATGGGTACACCACCAATAAAAAATTAACAGAATACTAGTTCCTGTCTGTTCTCGCATCCATCTCAACATAAAGATCACAGTAATGTTACTACTATTAAAAACTTCATAGACAACTCAGAAAAAATAGCCACAACTTTAGAGATTATAATAAATTTAGTTTAATCCTTTATCCAAGTGGGAGCAAACAAAGTTTGCACCTGAAAGTATCTTCAGGACTGGAGTAAGGTAGTACAACACCAGGCAACTCGTTGCAAAGGTGGAGCAAGCTAACATTACTCCTATCTCAGTATCTCCCATAATGCAAAACACATCTCCTTGCTGATATGTATAATGTTATGCATTAAGGGAAGGGCCACTACCCAGACTAGTTTCAACCTTCATTGAGATCTCTTCGGTGGGAGCCAGGCCCAAGTGGAGATACCAGGCAGAAGCATTAGCAAGGTCATCTCTACCTATAGGCGTTGCCAAAGAGTGTGCCACCTTTTTATTAAATTACTCTGGATTTAGAGAAAGATGATGAAAGTTTATTTTTCACTTGGTTAGACTATAATAAATTTAGTTTAATCCTTTATCCAAGTGTGAGCAAACAAAGTTTGTGCCATTTACTATAACACTTATAACAGACTATAACATTTATTATAGTTATAGTATCTCCCATAATATTGCATTATGGGAGATACTGAGATAGGAGTGATGTTATCTTGCTCCACCTTTGCAACTAGTTGCCCGGTGTTGTACCACCTTACCCCAGTCCTGAAGATACTTTCAGGCGCAAACTTTGCTCCCACTTGGATAAAGGATTAAACTAAATTTATTATAGTCTAACCAAGTGAAAAATAAACTTTCAACTTTAGAGATATATGGTCTCTGCACTGCATTCAAACACCATGTGAAGCTGGCTGCCATTAACTGCTCCCCTACAGATCTATTCCTCCTTTTGTCTGATCCAACTGTGTACAATATTCCTTGTTCCTGCACCTTGTGATACTATGGACAAAATTCAGGTTTACCTGACACCTTGAACCTATACTTCACTTCAAATACAAACTTAAAAGTTTTTTTTTTTTTTGAATCAGCAGCAAATTTAGAAAAAGAAAAAAAAATCACAATAAATGTAGTTGTGCTTGTGCAAAACTTCCTGAGATATGAGAGAAAGTAATTTTTAGTCATCTTGCCTAACACCAAAAGCTGGCTACCAGCACCAACAGAGAGTGCTCTTGTATTAGGACTATGAATCTAGTCTAACATCTTTCATTTGTGTGTGTTTTTTTATAATTTGTATACTGTGTCTCAGATAATTAATTAGATAAGGTTTCATTGTAATACCATTCCTAAGGACAAACATTTAAGATGATTGAATAAGAAAAAGGAAAATCATCTTTACAGGACTATATCAATATTTTCATCATGATGCATAAAACTTATTGGTGTATTCCTCACCTGATATCTCTGCTCTCTTTCATCTTCATTTTCACACGCTTCACAATTACAAAGGAAAAAATATTGTTCTAACAAAGCTCTCTGACGGTCATCACGAGTCATTCGACGGAAATGTGGTCCTAATAAAAGAAGAATTAGTTAAATTTTGATATTAGACTGAAAAATAACTCCACATTCATGAAATGTTAACTTGCTCAAATTATCAAAACCTTATTGATCAATTCAAAAGCTGTGCTGACTGTAGCTGTCAGTTATTTTTCAAATACTAAATACTTGCATCATCATATACCAAGAAATTATATTCTAGAAGAATATAGCCTGAAGTCCAAAGTAACTTCACAACTGAGCTACTTGAATGTAGAAACTAATGACTACACATAAAGTGAAAAGATATAAAAATGTGCATCTTTATATTTGTATTCCATGTCAATGTAGTTTAAGAAAAAAGAAAAACATAATTCGAGGATGAAGTCAATATGTTGTAAGAATTTATATATACATTAATTACTGTTTATCCAAACTTAAAACAAATTATCTGTTTATTTTTTAGTTGGTTTAATGGAATAAGAATAACACATCTAATAAATGAGAATAATGGTTCGAGGATACATTGTGGTTGGTCAGTGAATTTAGCGCTTGTATAAAATTGGCGATTTTTTCTGTTTTGTTGCTTTTTCCTTAGAAAATTAGTGTTTTATAGTATATTAGTGTAGATTTTAGTGTTTTATAGCATATTTTTATTAAGATATTTCAATAATATGCATAAGTTTCAAATGGTGCCAAAAACACACAAGAAACATAACGCTAAGAAGAGCAGCAGAGTCGGGAACAAGAAGGCTTGCCCCACTAATGAGGTTATTGAAAATGAATTAACTTCCAAAATAGCAAAATTAAAGCAAATCATCAGTCCCTATGAAATGAACATAGGGAGGAAAATTAAGTAGCAAAATAAGAAACAAAGCACAGGAACAGATAAGTAACGTTTGTAAAAAGAAGGACACTATTTGGTATGGTGACTACAATAAAACATGCTATTGATGATCGAGTTATAACTTCGAGTATTCCCGGAATGAAAATAAGAATATAAAGGAAGCCATTCAAAAACAGAAAAGAAAAGTAAACAAGATCTTAATGTAGTAGGTACTAACAACTTAACTAGCAATAAGTTCGGTATGAGAGAGGACAAGAACGGGTTGGTGGAAGAGGTGAGAGTGAGAAAGAGAAAATCGTCAGCACATTACCTCGATATGATAAAAATGAATTAAGAAGAAGGGTTATGATGGCAAATGATTCAATGCATAGGCTGTGCAGAAGGAATGGATGTGGATGCAAGTTTTTGGATGTTTGGAGTGAGTTTGAGGGAAGATTGGATTTGTATAAGAGGGACGGCCTACACTCAAATGAGATTGGTATCAGAAGTCTTGAAAGACTAATAACTGATATAAGACCTAACACAGAGAGTCAGGGAAACTAAATTAAAAAGGGAGGAATGGTGAGAATGTGAGTGTAAGAGAGACAATGTTATTTAACTGTGTCAATGATGGGAAAGGGCTTATTACGAAAATGTTGATGAGGAGAGAACGATTTCGACGTATTGTTTGTCCAGCTCGGATCCATCAAACCCGTGCAGAGATGTCTACATGTATAAGGCGCTAGAGAAGAATAGAGATCTGCAAGTTGTCCAACTGTGTCATGCAGACTCCAGACAAGAGTATACAAAAGAACATGCAGATAGATTATTATTTCTGTACCCAAATACTAGGAGTATCAGAAATAAAGGGGAAGGGTTTATTGCCTCAGTCAATATGTTGGGACCTTAGATTGTAGGCATTAGTGAGACCTGATTATCAGAATCAGACATACTAACTGGTATCAAGTGTAAAGGGTACAGTACTTTTAGGAAGGATAGAGAGAACAGGAGAGGAGGGGGCATGCTGCTAATGATATCAGATGACTTGAATCCAGTTACAGTTGAGACCTATGACTGTAGTACTATTACTAACAGTATTTCACGTGTCAGCGAGTTTGAAACCATCTAGTGTGAGGTGGAATCTAACAAGATCAATTACATAATAGAGTGTTGTTACAGACCTGATGGATCGGTTGCTAGTGATGAAGAAATGTATCACCAAATAGAAAAGATTAGTGCACAAAGAGTAATCATAATGGGAGACTTTAATTATCCAAATATTGATTGGTAAGAGTAGAATCTCATAGGAAAAGAATGAAAATGAATTTATAGAGCTGTTGTGGGACAACTTCCTCAAGCAGCATGTGATAGAAGGAACTCGGGGTCAAAGAGTGTCAGATTTGATTATAGTGTCAGAGGACATTTCAGTTAAAGACTTAACTATTCTTCCTCCGATTGATGACAGTGATCATGCAGTACTCACTTGGGAAGCGACCAGGTTTATAAACGTTCCATTCAGAAAAGGTTACATGCTAAAAAACAAAAGCAGGAAATTCTGACCAACTCAGGAGTAACTGGTAATTAGTTTACGGAATTAACAACGCATATAAAGTATATTAATTAAAGGTAACTTTAATGAATAACTTCTATATTTCGGCAACGTCGCATTGCCATCTTCAGGAACATAAAGATATGGTATGTGCACACAGGCACACAAAGCAAATGAGGAAGAAAGCAAGAAACTAATATTGTTCCTAAAGTCCTAATGGTGCTCTCTTGCGGGCTAATTTGGTAGTCTTGGCAGTTGGGCTGAAGTTCTCATAATGTAAGTCTCCCAAATTTGGGGTAGTTTCATGCACCCAAATTTGTTGAGGTTAGGAACGTTTTTTAGAGCTGCTGAAGATTCTTTGAATAATCTTTCGTATTTAAACTTGCTGTGATGAATTATTTTTGTTTTCTTCCAACGAATTTTATGGTGGGTATCTAAGGCATGGTCTGCCAGCCCAGAGCGGCTGTTCTGGTGTACAGCCGTTGGAATTCGTTGGAAGAAAACAAAAATAATTCATCACAGCAAGTTTAAATACGAAATGCATTTCACCTCCTATCACCCTTACTGTGTCAAAAAATCTGCCATATTAACACAATTCATTAATGCTGCTTTAAACCAAGAAATTACTCATCTGAAAAATATCTTCAACTCTCGAAAAAACTCCAAGCAACTTAAGAGACTACACCAGTGGCGAACCTGGGGGGGGCCTGCCCAACCCCCAACCCCAAAAAAAGGGGAAAAAAAAAAACACTAGAAAATTTTCCAAAAATCTTTTCCCAATTAAAATTCATTTTTTTATTTATGTTGTGTCATGTCTTCTATTTCTATACTACTTATGAATTAGTGGTCACATAAGGTGGGAATACCCTATAGCTCTCGGGAATCATGGCTGCTGTGAACACAAAGCAAACGAAGTATTCTCGGGTGGACCAAGCGCTACTTCGTTTGCCTGAGCCGGGCCAGAGGAGATCACGGGTCATATATTGGCGATCACTGTAGATGCTTAGTCATAGATCGCATGCAATGTGTAGTGGGTATTCTCAAATCGTCTACTCAACTCACCCCACCCCAAGATTAAATCCTGAGTGTGCCACTGGACTACACTATTTACTCATCTCAAAATCATCTGTCTTCTTCACAAAACTGCATATCAACACCACATACAGCTTTAAAACTAAACATCTATAATGTCTAAAACATCTATAAATCCATAAAATTCAAATTACGGAATTGTCTTCACTACAAACAACAAACAAAAAAATTGACTAAAACATAGAACCACAAGAACTCAGGCCAACATGCTACTATGCCATAATGTGGTTTAAGTTTAACTACCAGTCAGAATGCAGCACTTGTTACATTGGTTCCACCATTCATTCAATCAAGTCTCACCAGATTGAACATTTTCGAGATTGTAATATTCCTATACCTATCAATCTACATACTTTCCACCACAAAGAAAAAACCCAAACAAAATACACCAGAAACAACCAAAATCCTACTAAAATATCCTTGAATGCAACGTAATTTAAACATACCCTTGAAATCAAAAAAGTTATTATCGATTTCCATAAAAATGAATCCAAATTACAAAGTTCTGAATCACTAGCAATAAGGACCATCCAATGTGCCATAAACACAAAAAGACCCTATTTATTATCCCCTTCATGGTAATTAAACAAAATAAATTACTCCCCTTTACTCTCAACCAGCCAAATTCCCGAATAATATCAAACCACCCAAACTCCTAATACTTTGTATACAAAAAAAGGCCATACGGCTGCTCACAATTAGTTTTCTACTTTACTCATTAGAGGACATTACATTAAAATATGTAATGAAATAGTCAGCACCTCATGTTTGTTGCTGGTTTGCTGTGTATATATAAGATTTTTTATTCTCAGTTCTTTCGAAATTTGGTTTTAACATTTTCTTCATAAGGTTTAGAATTCTTGTATATCTTCTTGTATTTTATCCACTTGTCACAATCTTGTACACACCATTTAAAATTGCACACTGGCTCGGCTCCAATCAAGTCTTTAGTCAAGTTTTCACCATCCTTACTGTCAAGACACATGTATGTTAATTAATATCCTTTTTTAAACCTCATTAAATTCGACTGTTTAAGCCTAATGTGTCTTGTAAGTTCTAACATAATCTTTGTTAGAATGCAACTTACTATTGCCTCCCTTGATTCCAGGAGGTGTATGCATAATAATAGCCAGGTTTCTAAAAACATATATACAGTAAGTTAAACTTATAAATATATTGTTCATATGAGCTGGTAGGCATTTAATGCTCTATAAAATTTTAAAAACTAGGGTGGCACTTCATGAGTCTGATAAGTTTGTTTCTTTGTTTTTTTATTTAACGGCACAAGGATATCTATGGTCATGCTGTGCCAGAATACGCGTAATAAATATGCAGAATATATAGATCTGACATCTATATATATAAAAAGATGAAGCATTTCTTAGAAATATGTTAGGTTATAAATAAGTAAAATAGCATAAACAAATAAAAAATCAGTGTTGAAAACATAAAATATAGGTATAAAACAGATGTAAAAAGAAGTATTAAAATACAGGCTTTTAAAAGCATATATGTACAATAAGTCAAACTAATAAATATGTAATTTAAATCAGATGGTAAATGTTAATGCTCTGTAATCAAAAACCAGGGTGACACTTGATGCGTCTGATAACATCCCTGAGTGTATAAAGCTCAGAATCATGACTGCTTTCTCAAACTTTGGGACATGGAATCAGTGTGGTTAGGATTTGGATAATGTCAAAGTTTCTGCTGAGATTAAAATCCAAAAACATCAGGAATACAATAAATTCTTGTAAACTGAAGAGTCCGGCCTTACCTACTATGCCACTGCCACTAGTCATAGAATTCTTTGGAGTCAAATCAAGATTCTTGACAGCTCTGATGGCATGAAAGGTGTTTATTTATGCAAGGTGGTAAATGGATTATGGATCAATGGTAAATGGATCAGGATTATGAAAGGTGGTAAATGTTAATGCTCTGTAATCAAAAACCAGGGTGACACTTGATGCATCTGATAACATCTGCCTGAGTGTATAAAGCTCAGAGACAGATTGTGAAAGTGACTAAAATAATAACCATTCAGCATAAATGAGGGAAGCTGATTAAAATATGAATGATGGATATTCGACATCACCAAACTCACACATAGGCATATCATCACCCCCCTTAACAGGAAGGAGTGTGTAAGATGACTATGACCTATGTGGAGCCAAGCAAGAACAACTTCCTCTGTTCAAACTTTGCACAGGCTAAACTGCCATCATTTAATTTCAGGCCTAATGTTGTAGAGCTTATTAGTCTCTCTATGCAAAGATGACTACACCACTGGGATAGAAGTTTTTGTCTGATAATTTTATGCTAATCTGTGTATGATACAGGCACACACATTGGATGTTTGAGAAATGAGCAGACCTAGCAGACAGTATCTGCAGCCTCATTTCCATTAATCATAACATGGCTTGGCATCCAACAGAAGTGTATGTCTAAGTGTCACTTCCATAACTGAAAGAGAAGGTGTTGGATTAGAACGAGCTGGGTGTTTCTGTAGCTCTAGATTTCTTATTGACTAAAGAGAACTCTGTGAGTCTGAATATATTTTGCATCTTTGGTAGTGATGCAATCCAATGTATTTTAGTAAAATCTCTACTGCATACTCAATAACTGTCATACCTCAAGTTTAATTCATTCACTCTCAAGCCACTCATAACTACCTCTGGCAATCCATTCTACTCATTCACTGCTCTCTAAGCAAAAAATTTAGTCTGCACATCCTTACTAACCACATTTTTACATAACTTAGCCCAGTCAACCATAGTTCTCTTCCTATTCACCATGTACTGCCATCTTTTTTGAAAAATTTCTTTTGTGTAAACCTAACAGAGCTCCACAAGTATCTTATAAGCTTCTATCATGCCCCTTCTTTTCCAGCTATCTTTGCAAAACCACATACCATCAATCAATCTTCATAGGGAGCATTCACACAGATTTGTCACTAGTCTCTGAATCCTCTCCATAACCTTCTAATCCCCAAGAAACTCATGGGAGGGGGGGTTCTTGGGGATTCAGGACCAAATATCACAGCCTTATTAAGATGGATAATAACCTCATCTTAAATTTAGTTTTTCAACACCCAAGAATCCTTGGGATGTTTGAGCTACTTTTGCAAACATTTTCAATATGCCCTCTGAACTTCAACTATCAGTCCATCATTATTCCCCAAATCTAGCCTCAAATTCTTGCAATCCAGTATTATCAAGTGTGATGCATAGCATATAATCTTTTCATCACACACAATGCCAATTTATTTTAAATCATTCTACAAGTTATTTACATCATCATTACCTGCTAATGCCCACTCCAGTTTTGCATCATCAGCAAACAACTGAATATCCCCACTTAAATCATTCCCTGTATAATTAATATGCAACTTAAAGAATAGTCCCTAGTACAGAACCTCATGGCAGTCCACTAGTCACTCTCATTTTCATAGATTCTACTCCACCATATACTGCTCTTTGGTGTCTGTGTATGTCAATCCCATCCCCAACCATGCCAGCTTCATGTCCATTCCTATGAACTAATTTACGTAATAGTCTTCCACGCAGAATTCTGTCAAATGCTTTTGCAAAGTCCAGCTGGACTTCTGTAATATGGTGTAGCAATCTCCCTTATTTAATTCTGCTGTCACTATTATAAAATGTAAGTTACTAAGACAGGACCTACCTTTTTTACTTATACAAAGCCCCACCATAGAGCAGCATATTCACATCCACCCATTCTTGGAACTTACCTTCAACCAACTTTTCCCATACTCCTGAGATGCTAATTGGTCTATAATTTTCTACTTCTGTTTTGGAGCCACTTTCCATCCATCTTCAAGGCCCACCTTTCCTAATTGGGTTGTGGGGGACAGCAGCTGCAAGAGGGATTTCCAATGGTCACGATCCTCCGCCACCAAGCTCAGGTGTTCTGGTGGGACACCCAGACGTGCCCACCCAAGGTTTTGAATATAATCTATCCAGTGAGTCCTTGGCCTTCCACCCTCTGGCTTGGCAAAGAGGGCTTGTTGGGGGAGCCTCTCTTAATGAAACAATCTTACTCTCTTTCCACTCTCTTGGAATCTTGCCAGAGATGAAAGTAGATTAAACATCTTCGTCAGTGGCAGTGCCAATTCGCTTGTGCATTCTCATAGCAGAGGTTCACATGCCATCCTGTCCCACTGCTGTAATTCACTCACATTGATATTTTTCAATATGAAAAGCACCTCCAGTTCATCTATTACAATTGTCACATCAACCTGTGATATCAGCAACTGCAAAATATTCACCTGAATTATACACTCTTGGCAGATTGTTGCTACATCCCTTCAATGGCCAAATTGTGGATTTCACAATTACTTTTGCCAAAAGGAAGGTAACACAAGACAATGTCTTTGAGAGATAACACTGCTAACCAGAGCAATGTCAGATGGCTAATTTAGAATCCTCTACTTTTCACCTTCTCTGGCTCAATGTTTTCTTGTCCCATTTAATTACATTCATTTGTTGCATTTACCGGTCTCCAAATCTGATAACGACTCAGGCCTCTTCAACATTCCTTCCTTTCCATGAAATTTGACTATCTGCAATCCTGCTATGCAAACAGTGAGGTTATCTTCCTAGGAGTCCTCAACATTCAGAATTCCAATTGGCTTCCCTTTTCACCACCACTGACCATGCTGGATGAGAGAGAGAAAGGTCTTTGCTATAAGCAATGCCCTAGAGAAAATCATACATCTACCTACACAAACTCCTGATAACACTCTTTATTCAAACAAATTCTGAATCTCTTTTTAACTAGTTCCCCTTCCTGATATACTGTAGCAGTCACTACTCATCTCAGCAACTCACACATAATTTTGTGCCTCTCCTCTCTCTCACAAATGCTCTTCCTCATACCACTCCCCATCTCACATCCTTTGGCACTAAAAGGTGCCAAATAGGATGACTTTTGGAATTTTGCTCCATCTTTCCTTGGGTCTGACTATTACTTCCACTCATCTAAACTGAATACCTGCTCCTACAGTCACAAAAATTATACTTGCTAAAATGAAGACCATCTTCCATTCTACAAAAATCCTTGTCCACTTTCCAAGTCATGGTTCAACAGAAAGTGTATAAGGGTGGTCTGAAAATTTCTCAGCCTAACAATGAAAAAAATCACAATTTCACGCAATTTAGAAATTTATAATTTCTAAATTATTTTTTATTTTTCAACATAATCTCCCTTAAGACTAACACATTTATTCCAGCAATGCTCTAGCACCATTATCCTGTCCCTGTAGTGGTTCTCAGTAAGATCTGAAAATACCCCTCTACAGCTGCAATCACCTCTTGATTTGAAGAAAAATGCTGACTAGTGAGGAAGAGTTTTAGTTTTGGGAAGAGATAGAAATCAGAAAAAGCCAAATCTGGGGAATAGGGTGGATGTTCCAACAATTCATAGTGCCGATCCCTTAAAACACCTTTGTGGGCAGGTGCACTATCCTAATGAAAGATGATTTTTCTTTTTCTGCAAACCGGGTCCTTTTCTCATGAATTTTTTCGTCTAGTCTGGTTACAAGATCAGAATAATATTCAACGGTTGTTTTACCCTTTTCAAGATAATTAATAAACAAAATGCCATTAGCATCCAAAAACACAGATGCCGTGACCTTGTCTTCTTTGGCACTGAACAACTGGCTTCTGTCCACTGTTTTGACTGCTTGGATTCTGGTGTGTACTGGTGAATCCAAGTTTCATCCATAGTAATAAATCGGTGCACAAAATCAGTTTTATTCTTGTTAAAACGCTCCAAGCACTGTTCAGAGATTTTCATACAAGTGAGTTTTTGATTTGCACGGTACCCATCTTACGCAAAGCTTTTTCATTTGCAATTCTTCATGCAATGTATCCTATACGCTCTATTGAAATGCCTATAGTCTCAGCAATTTCATGCACTTTGACTCGCTGGTCATCCCATACCATATTGTGCACTGATCAATGATTTCTGATGTTGTTACATTTTTTGGATGTCCTTCACATGGATCACCTTCAAGGCTGGTAAGGCCGCATTTCAACTCAGCAGCCCATTTTTTAATTGTCAAAAATAAAGGAGAATGCCCATAAACTTTTATGAACTTCAAATGAATTTCTTTTGATGTCAAACCTTCTTTTACAAAGAATTTTATAACTGCACCATACTCAATTTTATCCATTTCAAGGGACACAGACAACACTTCGGTTTCTGACAGCTGTATAAAAAAACAACTTGATAGAATGACTTGCAATTTCACATCGATGCTTATGACAGATCTACCAACCAACTTAGAAAAAAAAAAAAAATCTTGCCGATAGTGTTGCCATTTATGGCTGAGGCTGAGAACTTTTCAGACCTCCCAGGTAGCTTGTTTTGTGAAAGGAAAAATCCAAGTTTCTGGGAGGAAAAACTTCCTTCATGACCAGATTCAAACCCAGTAGTGGAATCTTTTCCAACCATGGGATGCAAATATGAAGGTATGAAGAAGGTGCTGGTAATTACCAGCACCTTCTCCATACCTTCATATTTGCATCAATGTTCAATCACAGTTTCTTTTTAAGGGGAAAAAAAAACTGCTACGTTCTTAACTTATCATGCGATATAGCTATTTGCTCTTAAATTAGAATGTGATCAGCTAGAGCAGAGATCACAATCTCACAGTCAGCCAAGCTTTACCCTTTGTTTGCTAAATTCTGTAATTCTTCAATATATCATGCATATTTTCTTCTTCCTTACGATGAATACCAGAACAGGGCCAAGTGGCTTGTTTCAGTCTTATGCCATTTTCTTGCTATTCCAGTTCTTCCTTTTGCATTTATTTTATATAGTATAGTACTGTATAGTATATTTGGCTGTTTGCTATTGTCCATTCAATTTAGATATTCTAACCATTTGTGTTTATATTTACTACTAGTTAATTAGTTTTAGATGATTATTATTATCTAATTTGACTCCAATGGATTTTTCTTTTGGGGCTACCTAAAAGACATTAAGTATTAAGAAAAAATCCAGTCCCTTGCCCACCTGTGCAATAGAATAACAGCATTCAGAGAAGTAATTCCTATGGATATGCTTACCTGAGGTGGTCTAAGGTGGAAATCCATTTTGATGTCTGTAGGGCTGTAAATGGTGCACACATTGAGTTACACTAACATGTAATCAAACTTGTGATATTGTACTTTGATAATATATGCTACATACATTTCTGCTTCAAAATATAAAGTAAATTTCACTGAAAACCCCGGAGTTCTTTTTCAGACAACACCTTGTACTTGGTTTGAGTTCATCCAACTTTTTATACCTGTCATCAAAATTCTTATTACAAGTGTCAAGCTGTGGGCAAAATATTTTAAAATTTACAGTTTCATTAAATACTGTATCTTAAGTACCTCTATCTTTAAATAGATGCCAAGAGTAAATAAAGTGCCAAGAATCCAGGGGGTATAAGGGAGAAGACGGTAGATGAAATGAGTTGGCAAATTAGCACGCCGAGAGCAGGTTGGCTAATTATTATGAGGAATTTCATAGATTGGGAGGAGGAATAATCATTGGGGAAATGGAATGAAATTTATACGGCTGCTGAGAGAGAGAGAATTACCTGAGACAGCATTTAATGGTAGGGACATGAGGTTTGAGAGTGCTGGATCTGGTCAGAGCATCAGAGAACATAGCAGTAATCAATCTAGCTATGCTACTTCCACTTGGTGAAAGTGGTGATGTAGTCTTGACTTAGGAGACTGCCAACATACAGAATTTTCTATTAAGAAGGAATATATGTGGAACTGCGAAGAAGCTACTTATATGCTGAGAAGTCAGCTTTCAGCAGTGGCATGGGATGAAAATTTAGAGGAGAGAGAGATGCTAGTAATGGATTGGAGGTGATTAATAGTGTTTGAAGAAAGCAGTATCAGGCTGTATACTCAGAGTCAGAAGAATAAATCACATAGGAGTTAGATGGATAAATAGCATCATTAAGCAGGAGTTGCAGACAAAGAAAAAGTTGTGGAGGGAGAATAAAGAAAAAGCATGAGCAATATAATGCACAAGCAAGAAGGATGTCCTATACAGACACCCTAATAAGCTAATTATGAGGAAAAGCTAGTTGACGAGGCTAAAAGAAATCCTAACGAGTTCTTTCGCCATGTGGTAGGAGGGATGACTATGGAAGGATGACTTTAAAAAGTGCTGATAGTGGGGAGATAACAAAAGCAAACGAAATAGTTGAATTAATAAGCAATCATTTTGCAAGGGAGTGCCATCTAGCCATCTAGGTACACCCTTGCAATGGTAATACTGAAATGCTGAATGTGACATTAACTGATGGGAAAATAGAGGTTGAAGAAATCTACAAGCTTAGAAAATTGCTGGACTTCAGTGGAAACACAGCCATGGGATTGCATGGCATATCGGCCTGTGTATTATGAAAATGTGCAAGGGAATTATCAGCTCCTTTGAAAGGCTAATTTTAGCCTCAGTACTGGTAAGGTAACAGTGGAATAGAAAAAGGATCAGTATCTCAGGAGCAGTGATTAGGGTATTGAAGTAATCAGTCTTCTTCTTCTTCTTAACATGGAATATAGGACATGTGGCCTGTTCCGGTTTCATGCCATCTCTTTCTTGGTCTTCAGATTCTTCTTTTTCCACTTATTTTGTATCTGTATAATATTTTTGGTAGTCTGCTGTTGTCCATTCGATTTAAATGTTCTAGCCATTTTTGTTTATACTGTCTTATGTAGTAATTAATTGGTTTGATTTTTAGGGATTGTAAGATTTCTTCATTTGTTTTGTGGTCCCACTTGGTATATCCAGCTGTTTTTCTGAGGAACTTCATTTCTGCTGTTTGAATTCGTTTTTCATCTTTCCTTTTCATGGTCCATGTTTCGCTTCCGTATAGTAGAGTTGGTTTTGACAAGACATTATATAGTCTAATTCTAGTGTGTTTTTGTACCAGGGATGGCTTAAATCTACTGTTTATTATGCCATTTACTTTGACAAAGTTTGATATTTTAGTGTCTATGTCTTTTTCTTCTTCGTATGATAGATCACATCCCAAGTATCTGAAAGTGTTTACTTGTTCTAGTATTTTATTATCTATCACTATTTTACTTCTTATTGGGTTTTCTCCTTTGAATGCCATTATTTTTGTTTTTTCTTTGGATATTGTCATATTATATTGCTTTGAGATATCATTTAATGATTTTAATGATCTTTGTAAGTCATCTTCTGATGTAGCTAATACTATTTGATCATCTGCAAATAGTAGTGTATCTATCTTCATTTGCAGGGTCATTTGTATACCAAATGGGTTATGCTGTTTCCAGATTGTTAATATTTCATTTATATATATATTGAAAAGCAGAGGTGAGAGGGTACATCCTTGTCGTACTCCTCTTGATATATCTTTCCATTCTGAGGTGTGTTCTAATTTAACTGCTATTTTATTTCCTGTATATATTTCTTGAATAGATTGTAAAAGTTGGTTTGGTATGTTTAAATTGGTTAATATTTTAAAAATTTTTGTCGACTAATTTTGTCAAAAGCTTTTTCATAATCAATAAACGCCACGTGTTTCTTTCTGAAATTCTCTTCTCTTTTCTATTAATAATTTTAAAGTAAAAATTGGATCTATGCAGGATCGGCCTTTTCGGAAGCCATTTTGTTCTTCTAGTAATTTGTTTTCTACAATGCTGCTTAGTTTCTCTTTTAATATTCCTGCATATATTTTATATCCTGTATTCAGCAGGCTAATTCCCCTATAATTATTGCAATTGTCTTTATTTCCTTTTTTATAGATTGGGATGACCAGTGCTTTTTTCCAAGAGTTAGGGGTTTTTCCGGACATCCAAACTATATTAAAAAATTTCAAAAGTCTTTCATTAAATTTTTCACCTGCATTTTTGTATAGTTCTATATTTATATTGTCTTCTCCTGGCGTTTTCCTATTTTTCATCTTCTTTATTATATTTTTCAGTTCTAACATTGTGATATTTTCTATTAGGTCATTCTTTGTCTTATAAAATTTTAATTCATTGTTCTCATCTGTCCAGAGATTTTGGAAATAGGTCACCCATTTTTCTAAATCTATTGTTTGTATTTTTATCTTTTCTTTTATTTCTTTATTCATGTATTTTATTACTTTATAGGTTTTGGGTTGTGGCTTAAATAAATCCTTTTCTAGTTCTGTTACGAAATTGTTCCATCTTTCTCTATGTTTTTTCCTTACTTCTCGTTTTGCAATTGCACTATTTCTTTTATACTCTATTTCTGCTTCTATTGTTTTGGAATTTAGCCATTTCTGGTAACTGTCCTTTTTGGTTTTTATTATATTTTCTATTTCTTTGTTCCAGTCTCATAGTCCTCTTTTTCTAATCCATTTGTGCTTTATTCCTAAGGTTTCTGTTGCTGCTTTTGTGAGAATTTGTTTCAAAATTTCCCATTCATCTTCTATGTCCCTTGATTCATGTGTGGTTTCTGTTTTTAAGTTTGTGCATTTTTGATATTGTAGTCTAACTTGAGGATCCTGTAATGAAGAAATTTTGTAGCTTGGCTGGTAAGAATTTTCAATTCTGTGTGTTTTTAGCCACTTTGGTTTAAAACGAATTTTTGCTGATACCCTATAATGATCAGAGTTTAATTCAAAGCCTCGATATGCTCTTACGTCTAAAATTAACTCCGCTAATTTAAAATTTGTGATAACGTAGTCAATTACTGATTTGTATCCTCTGGCTGACCAAGTATATTTATGTATTTCCTTGTGTTTAAACATTGAATTCATTATTCTCATATTATTATAAATGACAAAATCGCGCAATCTGCGACCATTTTGATTACATGTATCTTCGCCAAATTTACCTATGTTTGTTTTGTATTTTTTGTTTCCTATTCTGGCATTTAAATCTCCTGCTAGCAGTAAATAGTCAGTTTTGTTTGTTTTATCTATGGCATTCTGTAATTCTTTATAAAATATATTACTGTCTTCTTCTTTTCCCTCTTCTGGTGCATATGCACCAATTATTGTTATGTGGCCTCTTAATGTATTGAGTCTGGATATGAATCTGGTGATTGGGATAGGAGGATGGCTAGTGGACAGATATCAAAGAGCAGTTTGTGGCGGAGATGAGTCCAGAAGGGCAGGTGACCAGTAATATTCCACAAGGTTCAGTACTTGATCCTCTGTTTTTCATTTGCACATTAATGACACAGGAAATGATTTGTTGGGAAATATTCAGTTGTTTGCTGATGATGCAAGAGTGATCACAAATGGAGGTGATGTAAAGATCAAGCAGAATGACTTAGACTAGCAGTATGGGCAAAGGTAAATGGCTGCCAGTTTAATGTGGCCAAATATAAGGTGATGCACTCCGGAAAGAGATCACAAGCCATGTACTATACTGATGGAAATGAACTATAGGAAAGTACTGAGGCCAAGGAGTCAGAGAGGGGGGGGGGGGTGATATTGTAGACAGGGAGTTGTAGTTTAGAGGGCACTTTGCAATGGTAGCAAGAACAACACAACAGATTTTGTTAATTAATTTTAATGGAAGAGATGAGAACACAGATTGATAAGGAAATAACTATTTATTAACTTATTGCTGATGTTTTGCTGGTATTCTATCCAGCATCCTCAGAGCACAAAAACATTTTGTCACAGTACGCGAGACAACCACAATCCAGTATAACAATCTGACTAGTATGAACAATTGTAACAAAGTCCTAATTAGGCACCATCTATGTTGAGAAAAAAAAAAACAGAAAGAAAGCAGGTATTAATTTGGTGTTCGTATGACTATCTCCCAAATCTTTGGCAAATTTATATTCCAAAAACATACTCCAAACCTCAACAAATATGGCTGTATAAATTTGCCAAAGATTTAGGAGACAATCATCTTAACACCAAATTAATACATGCTTTCTCTGTGTTTTTTTTTTTTTCCTTCTCAACGTAGATGGCACCTAATTAGGACTTTAGTCTTTGTGCTGTACGTTACAATTGTTCAAACTAGTCCCATTGTTATACCGGATTGTGGTTGTCTCACGTACTGTGACAAACTGTTTTTGTGCTCTGAAGATACTAGATAGAATACCAGCAAAATTTCAACAATAAGTTAATAAATAGTTATTTTCTTATAAGTCTGTGTTCTCATCTATACCATTAAAAATAATCAACATGTATGACAAACACATAAGCCTTCCCACACGTTTGAGCACAACAGATTACATGGTTGTTGAAGAATACACTAACAAACATGGATAGTGAAGTTACTGTTCCAATTTAATAAGGCTTTAAGAAGCCTACTAGACTACTAGGTGCAGATCTGGTCACCCAGACTCTGTGAGACGAAGACATGGTGGAAAAGATGCATAGAGGAGTGACAAAGATTGTGTCAGGTCTAGGAATCTCTGTATAAAAACAGATTTGCAGTTCAATGAGCTTCAAAAACTAGTTACTAGTATGGACAAAAAGAGGGGACATAACAGATGCATATAAGTTATAAAGGAGTTTTATAGAATTGACACTTAATACTTTTTTTCAGTACATGACAGGAAGGGAGATATCTATTTCCATATTTAATTTACCATCATCACAAAAAAAGTAAACAACTAAGATTGACATCATTATTATTAAATACTTAAGGAATTGACAGTGTATACTAGAAATATAAATTAAATCAAACTTTAATATATACTTTCCAATATTTCAGCAATGTCACGTTGACATCTTCACGGGAACTTAAGATAAAGACACATGCATGCAAGTACTACACAACAGCAATTAGAAACGAAGTGCGGAAGCTACTGTTTTTCTAAAGTTCTGATGGTGCCCCCTGGCAGACTATATTAGGTGTTCTTGGCCTATGAGCTGAAGTTCTCCTGAGACTGCCCCAAATTTGGGAAACAAATTTGGGGCAGTCTCATGCATCCAAATTTGTTGAGGTTTGGCATGTTCCTAAGGGTTGAGGCTGATTCCATGAACAGTCTTTCATATTTGAACTTGCTGCGGTGTATTACTGTGGCTTTCTTTCACCATATTCTGAGGCAAGTATCCATAGCATGGTCTGCAAGCACAGAGTGGCTGTACTGGTGAAATCGGATGTAGTCCTTAAGATTGACATCACCAATTATGACATCGGATTTAATAACACTTTGAACTGAATAACAGTGGAGATAATATGCATCCTTGCTGAACACCTAATTTAACATCAAACCATCTTGATTAACTCCTTCAATTCTAACTGCTGATTTACAACTCAAATATAGAATATGTATTGCTCAATATAACGTCCCATTTACACCACTTAACTGGAGCATTCTGGAGAGCTTTCCTCTTGGCACCTCATCATATGCCTTTTCCAGATCTACAAAACTAAAGTACAAATCCTTGTTATATTCCCAAGATCTCTCAATGATTTGTCTTGAAGTGAAAATTTGATCCTGATAACCTCTGTTTGGCATGAATTGACTTGGTCTTAACCAATCTTCCCTTCCACCAATTTTCTCAGCTGTTTCTCAAGTATAATTGTGTAGATCTTACCCAGAACACTCAGTAGGGAAATACCTATGTAATTCTTACATTCAGTTTTATTTCCTTTTTTATAGATGGGTATTATGAGAGCTCTGCTCCAATCATCTGGAATTCGCCCCTCTGACCAGGCCTTCTGAATTATGCAATGCAGTCATAGTAAAACTTTGATACCTCCATATATGAGCATTTCTGGTCGAATATGATCTATTGCAGGTCTGGTTGGCCAAGTGGTTAGCGTATCTTCTCTCCAGCCTGCAGGTTCGAATCCCTCCATGGGCATGGTTGGTTGTGATTGTCTGTGAAAATACTAGTGGTAGTGGTGGTCGGCAGTAGATGCCGTTGGTGTAGATGATGAAGGTAGTTGCAGCTGGTCGAATATCATCTACTCCTGCTGCCTTTCCGCATTTCAAGCCTTTGATGGCTTTTTCTACTTCAAGTATGGATATGTATTCCTGACTGCATGCCTGGTCAGTGTTTTTTACCACTGTGCTGTCATCACTGCCTGTTTCATTTAGCAGTTTTTCAAAGTAATTACTCCATACTTCAAGGATATCTTTTTCTCCCGTTTTCATGTCACCTTTATCATCTCTAATTCCTTTTACAGCACTCTTTCCTCCATTCCTAAGCTTCTTCAACAACCTCCAGAATATTTTGCCACCTTCTTGATATTTATTTTCTATATTATTGCCAAAGTCCTCCCATGACTTTTGTTTAGCTAGTTTTACACAGCAGTGTTTAGCTTTCTTACATTTGTCTCTGTATTCTCTAAGAGCACAAGCTGACTTATTTTCCAGGAACTTTTGATATGCTTTCTTCTTTTCCTTCACTGCCTCTTTAACTTCCTGTGTCCACCGTGGAGTTCTAATTTTTCTATCCTTGCAGACAACTTCAACACATGCCTCTCTAGCTGAATCAATCAGGGTTTTCTTCAAAGCTGGCCACTGAATCTCCAAGGTTTGGTTCCTGTTCTCAAACTCTTTCATTTTTTCTTCAATAATCTTTGTATATTTTAGTCTACAGTTAACATCTGAGATCTGCTCGACTTTGCTCTTTTCTCCAAATTTTCCCCAAATATTTTTGTATGTCTGACAATCATTTCCTACTCTGCTATTTAGATCCCCAACAAGGACCAACTTTTCCTTTTTCATTGTGTCAGTGGCATTTTCTAAAGCCTCAAAAAATTCCTCTAAATTCTCCCCAGAAGGTTCTACCTTAGTAGACCCTTCTGTGGGACCATAGGCATAAATAAGTCTCATTGTCCTGTTTCCCATTCTCATATTTGCCCACATCACTCTACTTGAGACTGCCTGCCATTCAAGAAGATTAGCCTCGTATTTTGTGTTGAATACTATGGCTACTCCTTCTTTTCCTTGGTTGTCATTATCTGAATATAACATTTTGTATTTATTGCTCAGAAAGATCTCACCAGTTTTTGTCTTTTTTTTTGTTTCAGTCACCCCTATTATATTAATCTGGTACTTATCTAATTCCTCAGCTAGCTTTGCCATTCAAGCTTCTTATGTTGATAGTACCGATCTTTAACTGTGGTGATGTTGAGTTGGAGTACGTTTTCAGATTTGTTCCAGTAGCTGACTTTTTGCCGTTAGCCCTGGTTACCTGGCGAAATCAACGGGGGCCTTGTTTAACCGGGTGACGCTCCAGCAGGCATGAAATTTTGTCATGTTGTACCATCATTCTGTATATTGGTTTAAGCCAATAAGAATACAATTTGGTCAGCTAAATCCCAAATTGTCAGCCCATCCTCGTTCGTTCAGTATCCAAGTAGATATCCAACAGGGTGCACCACAAGAAGATGAGGATTGGACATTAGGTCAGAATGTCCAATCCTCATCTTCCTAGTCGGTTCTCTGCATTCTTTTAAAGGCTATGTGGAGGTCTCCTCTTAGTTATACAGCTTTGACCCTTAAATCTTAGTAAAATCCAGAAATATCATGGTATATCCATTCCCCTTGTCTAGTTTAATGGTAATATTATTATAGAATGTGAGCAATTTGCTAAAACATGACTTTCCCTTAGTAAACCCATGCTGCTCATTGCAAAGCAGGGATTCACTGTCAACCTATTTCTGGATGGAAGCCTAACAATTTTTCCAAAATCTTCACCACCACTCCTGAGATACTGAATAGTCGATAACTGGATACGTTGACCTTTGCACCACCCTTGTGCAATGGCATTACCATCCATTCTTTCCATTCCTGCAGAATCTTCCCTTTTCTGAGACAAATTATATAGGCTGGTCAAAGGAATGATCAGTTCAGCTGAACACTTTTAGCATTCTTCCTGCTGATATCCCATCAGTCTCTATTGCTGAATTTTTATTCAGTTTGTGAAACAGCTCTAATACCTCCTCTTCATACACCTGAGTTTCTTCATTCAGTGAAAGTAGCAGCAAACTCAATGTTGCATACACCAGGTTGATAGCTTTTAGCAAAATTGGCACTGGTTATTTGAACAACCTCTTCAGCATCTATTATCCTCACACCATCTGCATTCAAAAGAGTTATTC
The DNA here is from genome assembly GCF_054136105.1 of Typopeltis vanoorti. Classification (NCBI taxonomy): domain Eukaryota; kingdom Metazoa; phylum Arthropoda; class Arachnida; order Uropygi; family Thelyphonidae; genus Typopeltis; species Typopeltis vanoorti. Next base: position 67,222,860 of record NC_143573.1, on the reverse strand, counting down.
GTATTCATTCTTCCTTTTACTTGGAGCACATCAATAGAATTCTTGTGGGTTGTTTTTAGCTTGCACAGCCAGTTTCTTTTCATATTCTGAGTTAGCTTTCTGTACACAGCTGTGACTATTCTAGCCTGCTACTCATAATTTTCTTAACAGACATCATCCTTATGCACATGGTATTCCTTTAACATTATTATCCGTTTCTTACGAATATCTTGCTTAATAATATTACACATCCATTTGGCTCCTACCCTATTTATTCTTAGAACTCTTGGGACACATTCTGATATTGTCATTTAAGTATTTTTTTTAATTTTTCCCATCCAGCAACCAATAACACTAGATTGAACTCGGCATACTCTTAAGTTGGCATAATTTCCTACTTTGTAGTTCATCATGTAACATTTTCTGAATGAAACATTTACAAATTAGTCACTTCCCAAGTGAGTACTGCATGATCACTCTCACCAACTGGAGGCAGAATAGTTATGTCTTTAAATGAAACACTCTCTGAGACTATATGGGTTACAAAGTTTAGATGATAGGCCAAAAAAGAGGATATGATAAAAACATTACTAAAGGTGTTTTATACAGGTAATGCCGAAGAATAATACGAGGGCTGTTCAATAAGTAATAAGACTAATTTTACTGTTGCGAAACCTCTCATCACAATATTAATTTCTGTGGAATAAAGAAATGTTGCTGTCTATATTAACAAAAGAGGTTGATAGATGGCATATACGGGCTGATGTACCAGAGTGTCACGTGACTAAACACAAGCTTGTTTCGGCGTGCCTACGAGCCACGACCAGTCATCGAAATGGAAGCATCCTTGGAACAGCGTTATGCGATTCAATTTTGTGTGTGTTTGCAAAAATCGGCATCGGACACTTTTAACACGATACGCGAAGCTTTCCACGATGAAGCAATGTCGACGGCAAGTGTTTTTCGTTGGCATAAAACTTTTAAGGAAGGAAGGCAAAATGTGGAAGATCTTGAATGTGAGGGAAGACCTTCAACGTCCATCACAGAGACAATGATCAACACAGCAGCGATTATCATCAAGGAGGATCGCAGAATTACAGTACGCCAGCTGCATGTTGTCCTGAATATTTCTGTGGGAAGTGTTCACTCAATCATGGCTGAACATTTGGGACTGAAATGTGTTTGCGCCCGATGGATTCCCAAACTCTTGACACCGGAGCAAATGCAGCATTGAGTGGATGTGTGCACAGAATGGAAAGAAAGACTGGAACAAGAAGATGACAACTTCTTAAAACGCATCATTACAGCAGATGAAGCTTGGTTGTATCACTATGACCCTACAATGAAACAACAAAGCAGTGAATGGAAGCATCCATCTTCACCTACCCCCAAGAAAGCAAAAACTGTAAAATCAGCTGGTAAAGTTATGACCATAATGTTTTTTGACTACGAAGGCATTGTTTACCAACACGCTGTAGAACCCAGGAATACTGTAAACGGCTCATACTATGAGGATGTTTTACGGACAATGGTACAGCACGTCAAAAGGAAGCGTCCATTGCTGAAGAATGGCTTCTTATTGCACCACGATAATGCAAGGTTACATATTGCTGATGGTGTAGTGGACGTTTTGCAGAAGAACAACATAGATATCCTACCACACCCTCCATACAGTCCTGATCTCGCACCGTGCGATTTCTGGCTGTTTCCTCAGCTCAAGAAACCACTAAGAGGCCGCCATTTCAAAAGCAACAAAGCATGTGTAAAAGCTGCGGAGGCAGTTTTGAAAGAACTCTCAAAAAACGGACTTTCACATGTGTTTAAGAAGTGGACGCAACGTTGGGACAAATGCATTGCATCTCATGGTAGTTACTTCGAAAAAGAGACATCATTTACATTCACCATGTAAATGATGACGATTAAAGGTAATCTGTTTTCTGTATAAATATAGTCTTATTACTTATTGAACAGCTTCCGTATATAACAAAAAAGGAAGACAAGAGGTTAGTTACCCTTGGAAATTGTACACTCCATAGAAGTTCATCCATATAATAATAATTGGAAAAAATCAGTCATATAAAGAGTACATTAATAATAATAAAATAAAATAATAAAATTTTATATAAGTAATGTATGAAATCATCTGAATTATTATTATTATTATTTTCGGGCTACTCCAGGGAGTCCTCAGACTCATCGAGGGAGTCCCTAAACATCATGTCCACACAACTATATGACATTCTCACAGTATCTATCATACCTTGCCTTGAACTCGCTCACTGTCATAGCACCCACAACAGACTCTGGCAGCTTATTCCACTCATTTACCACTCTAAAAGTAAAGAACCCAGCTCTAACACCACTGCTAACCACACTCTTGCCCAGCTTCCATAGGTGTCCCCTAGTTCTCCCACCACCAATCCTGATCTCAAAAATATCCTCTGAATTAATCTTATAGAATCCTTTTAGCAATTTGAATGTCTCAATCATATCTCCCCTTTTCTGCCTATCAACCAGTTTCTGCAACCCACAAATCTTCAACCTGTTCTCATATGGTTCATTCCATAGACCTGCTATCATCTTAGTCACTCGCCTCTGGATTCTCTCCACCTTCTCCCCATCAAGAAGGAACCGAGGTGACCAAATCTGGGCATAGTAGTCAAGATGAGGTCTTATCAAGGCTTGGTACAGAGGTAGAATAACTTGCTTGTCTCTGCTCGTTAAGGTATTTTTCAACAACCAAGTGAGTTGATGAGCTGATTTAGCTACTTTCGCAATGTGCCCCCTAAACTTCATCTCCCTATCCACCAACACTCCCAAGTCCCTGGCCTCATCAATCTCTTGGAGTACAGTTCCACCCATGTGGTATACTGCTGCTAATCTTTTCACCCCAAAATGCATAACCTTACATTTTGTCACATTAAATTGACATCCATTCTCCTTAGCCCAGAACTCCAATCTATCTAAGTCATCCTGCAAGACTTTGACATCTTCTGCATTCACTATCACCCTCCCCAACTTTGCATCATCAGTGAACAAATGAACTGTTCCACTTAGATCCTTCCCTATATCGTTAATGAACAGATTAAATAGCAGTGGTACAAGAACAGAACCCTGCGGCACCCCACTAGTCACAGGCCGTCTTTTGGACTCCACTCCTGAATAAACCACTCTTTGATATCTCTCCATCAACTATCCACCTATCCATCTCACCAACCCTATATCCATTCCCATATATTGCAGTTTACGGATTAGAATTCCATGTGGTATCCTGTCAAACGCCTTTGCCAGCTCCAGCAGTATCACTGCAAACCCATTTCCCTTATCCAGTTCAGCCGTCACCTTGTTATAAAACTTGAGCAAGTTACTCAGGCATGATCTACCCTTTACAAAGCCATGCTGTCCCCTGTACAGTACCTCATTTTCATCAATCCATTCCTGTATTTTTCTCTTGACTACTTTCTCCAAGCCCTTGACAACAACTCCTGATATGCTGATTGGTCGGTAATTTGCAACCATAGTGTTGGATCCTCCTTTATGCAGTGAAACTATTTTCCCCTCTTTCGAGACTAAACCAAACCCGAGACTCAGATTAAACAACATGGTCAAGGGCACTGATAATTCCTTAGCCACTTCACGCAAGACCCGTGCCGGTATACCATCCAATCCCACAGATGTATTCACATTAAGGTTCTGTAATAGACTATTCACCTCCACTTCATTCATCACAATTCCCGTATAAACTAATGGCTCCTTCATTTTTTCAATGTCACCACCTGGATGATATACTTTTGCAAAGTGCGCGCTCAGTAACTCCACTATATCGACTGGTTCAGTGACCTCCTTACCATCGTCATTCCTTAAAATCATTTTGCCATGTACAGTTTTTTTCTTGCTTGCAGCATATTGAAAGAACTGTTTGGGATTCTCTTTTGCTTGCATAGCTAGTTTCCTTTCATAATTGGCTTTTGCTGTTTTTACCACACTCGTTACCCTTCTGGCCTGCGCTTTATACCGTTCGTGTGCCTGCATGTCACCCCTTTCTTTAAATTCCCTCCACAGTTGTTTCTTTTTTTGCAGCTCAAGCTTAATGGTGTTATTCATCCATTTAACCCCTACTTGTTTTACTATTCGGACCCTAAGTATACAATCAGCCATAACCTCCTGTAAATGCTCCTTGACCACTTCCCATGCTCTATCGACGTCCAGCCCTTGCAGTTGTACATGCCATGGCACTGATCCAAGCAATCTCCTAAGCTTGTCATACTTGCCAGCATGGTAATTCCACATATACCCTGTCTTAATCAAAAATTCCACACCTTTAGCCACCTCCCAGGTCAAGACCTTATGATCACTCTCACCAATAGGTGGCAACATGGTCATATTCATTACAGTCAAATTGTGAGATGCTATTACCAGGTCAAGCACTCTCACACCCCTAGTATTTTCAATTACATGCTGTCTCAGATAGTTATCCCTTAATAATTGAATAAAATCCTTTTCCTTGCTCACATGTGTCCTCTCCTCCTTCCAATCAATGTTACCATAATTGAAATCCCCCATAATAATTACCCTCCTTCCACTCATTTCATCAATTTGTTTATGCATACTATCTCCACCATCTATTCCATCACCTGGTCTATAGCAGCACCCAACTGTATATTTTATTCTGCCAGTCTCAATCTCACACCAAATAGCCTCAAATGAGCTCCTTTCACTATCCTGCAATACAACTTCAATTCTCCTTGGCTGCAGTTCATTAGCTATCATCAATAACACCCTTCCCCCCCATTTTATTCTCTCTGTCCCTCCTAAACACACTATAACCTACACATTCTATCCCACTAACTATATCATCTTTCATCAGCCATGTTTCACTAATGCCAATAACCTGTGGCCAGGAAGAGCCAATCAAGGCCAAAAATTGTTCCTTCTTGTTCCTAATACTCCTGGCATTAGTATACATGAAATGCAGTGATCCCTTTGTCCCACCCCTATCTTGATGCGTTATTCTAAATGTCCCATTTTTTGTCCTTAGTGCTGGCTCAGGTACATTATATACATTTTTACACTCAACTGTCTCACTGATGTCTGCATATCCACTCCCCCCCCCATCCTTGGTAGTTCTAGTTTCCCTGGTTCTGCACATCTATTTTCACTTCATTCAGCAACACTTTTTCCAGTCTTCGCACACCAAGTCCATTCAAATGCAGGCCATCCATCTTGTATAAGTCCTTTTGCCCATCAGACTCATTCCACACATCCACGAATTCCACACCACACGGTCTGCATAACCTCCGCATAATGTCATTTGCGATTATGGCCCTCCTCCTAAACTCCTCTCTGTCATACCGCAGCAACAGACTCACCATTCTAACTCTGTCACTCTTTTCTTTCACTACCTTTAACAATACTATCTACCTTTAACTACCTTTCAAGTCCTTGAAAAGTGGTCCTTTCAAGGTCAAGTCCTTTAAACCTTTAAAATAATTATAGTGGACTCAACCAGATTTCCTACAATTTATCACCATATATACAACAAGTATATATGATGATAAACTTACTAAATCACAATTGGCGATTTAATAAGTCTCAGGTGTCATCTGTCAGCTTAAAACAGATTCACATATTCATTACATTTACTGAACATGAAACACCAGTACAGACAGAAAGAAATCTTTCTCATTCAATGGAGATACTTTCTAAAACATATTTCAACTTTTCAGTTTTGTGTATCTGTATGATTATATATATATATATATATATATGGTTACCATAACAGTTAAAGATTTCTTCTCCTGCTTCTACATCTTTAATCGTCCTCACAAGTAGAACATTCTTGTGAAAGCTGAAATAAATAACAAAGGTGCTGCTTATTAATTAACTAATCTTGGAATATTAAATTAATGAAGGTTTTTTTTTTTTTAAAAAAAAGGCATATTTCTTTTGAAATATCCTGGAAATATTTATTTTCAGAAATATAGTTTTGACCCCCCCCTTTAGAAATATAGCAATCTCTCATTTGAGCAAGTAAGTAACCTAAAAAATCTGTTAGTATGTTGGTAGTATGATATACAAAAGGAATACAAAAAAGTAGAATATGTATCTCTTATTGACATGAGGTAGCAATTCTTGTGTAATTAATGGAGCTCAACTGCATCAATCCCTAAAATCATCTCTTCACTTTAATAGTATTCTTTTGAGATATATTAGCAGTACTTGATATTATTTTAAGCATAGATTGATGGCAAATTAATGCTGCCATAACATTATATGTGAAAGATGACCTTCATCACCCCGTGCGAGACCACTGCTCTGCTTACTGGAAGCCTGAAGTGGTTTGAAAAGTCCAATGTTCAGTCTCTAGAACAGTAGTTCCAGATTATGTAAACAATAAATAAAAAATACTATAAGCACATATTGGCCAATGAATTAGAAACTTTTATTCAATACTGTGTTGGATCTCCTATACCCTGCATTACAGCACATAAGTGGTTTGGCATAGATTCCATGTGGTGCTGGATTGCATCTACACCTACAACATACCAGGCATTCACCAGATAGTCTTTTAATCGGCTCAGATTTGAAGGAAGAGGAATTTGCTCACAGATCTGTTTTTATAACTTGCCCCATGCATTCTCAATGAGGTTCAGATCCAGGTTTTGTGGTGGCCAGGGAAGATGTTGGAAGTCACTGTCATGCTTACTGAACCATCACCTAGTAGATAAAAAATCAACACTGTAGAATAGACTTGTTTGACAACAATGTTCAGATATTCCTTGGGGGATACCAGACCTTCCAGCGATATCAGGGGACTCTTAAAGAAAACATGGTGAAGCACGTGACCAAGTATTTTGCACATACACTGTGTGTGTGTGACATTTAGATACATTTGCATAAAGGTTTCTGATTCAGTGGCCTGTATGCGTATGTACACACACACACACACACACACACACACACACACATGGCAGTCCTTACTTAGCACAGTTCCAATATGTATGAATTTCAGTTACAAAAGTTTAGGTAAATAGTCCCCCAACAACACAGTTCAAAACTCAGTTACCACAGTATATTAACAGTGAGTAATTGCATAAAGTACAAACTTTGCTGCTAGCTCTTCAGTCCATAAATCACTAAATAACAGATGGCTATCATGATCAGTAACCAATCACATCACTGCTTTCAAAGTCTGTTGGTGATCACTGTGCACCTGTTATTCAGTTCATGTGAAAGTAGTATGACAATTTGCCATGCCATAGAAAAGATGGTCGCTCTGTACCGTAAGCACTGTTCAAACTATTGTTGGTAATTTTTTACAAAGAAATAAGACTTTAATTTTCAATGTTTGTAATGTTTTAAACTGTAGTATAATAAAATAAATATTACTTTTACTATATTTTTCATTTCCCTATAACATTTATAACAGACAATAAGAAATCCTTTCCTTCAGTGTTACACAGTGATTAGCATTCATTTCAGGAAAATTATGGAGACTACAACCATGTTAGAATAATAACTTTAATTTCCTCATGTTTCAACCCTCATATTAAGGTCATCATCTGGAGTATACACACACATATATATACATACACACAAAGATAAGCTATATTACATTTCAAACAGTATGCCAAAGTGACAATGATTTGATCAACTGTTATTCTTCTGACCTAACCTCTAGTGGAAAAATAAACTACATCAAAGCTATATTCTATTTATAACATCGGAGAACAAATTCATATAGATAGTTTTAATATAGCAAAAGTGGTAGACTAATCCATAAATTAACAAGAGTGTTGTTATATAAGAGTTAAGATCCTAGACTGCTTACAGTCCTAATTATAATTAACTCTTAGACCAAAAGGTTAAGTGGGTAGAATATGTGTCATCTATATTCTTCAGATTTTTAGACCACCATTATTGTTAAGATTCGGGTGGTTGATAAGAACTTCACAGGCATCAAGTTTATGCTCATATCACATTTTAGTTTGATAAAAACAACAGGTGCCTTCACAGTTCTTTATGGTGCCTTCAATTCTATGTGAAGTATTCAGTGCATGATCAGAAAGGCAAGATTTACCATAGTTATTAAATTAAATATGCAGTTTATGTTCATTTTTCTTTCCATACATTAAAGGGATGTCAAATAAGATAAACAGAACACTACAGAAATACAACCTTAATGCCATTTTTAAACATCATCATCAAATTCCTGCCATGTATTGTCAAGGGGTGTACAGGATATGATGGTATTATATGAAAAAAATTACATTGTTACTAACTTCCTATCTACAATTTTCCTCCAAATCAGTCTGTTACTTGTCAAGACTCCAACATTATCAGATCTTGTATTTCTATAGTCTAAGGCACTTTATACCATATCAATCCACCTATATCTTGGTCCTCCTCTGGGTCGTTTTGCTGCCAACCTGGCAGAGAACACTTGTTTTGCTAATCTTTCTTCGCCCATTCTGTTTAAGTGACCATACCACCTGAGATTAGCTCTGCTAACGCATTCCTGGATGCTGACAATGTCAAGTTATTTCCAAATATCCTCATTTTTAATATGATATTGCCATTGATGGCATCTGTTCATGCCTATAATCTTTCTCAGGACAATCATATCTGCGGTCTCTAGTCTTTGGTCAAGTGTTTTATGACTTCTGACCCAGCTCTCAGATACATAAGTTAAAACTGGTTTGAACACTGTCTTGTATACAGCTAATTTAGTGTTCCGACTAATTTCTCTCTTATTCCATATGAATTTATTCAATTGATTTCCTACCAACATGCCAGCTTTGTTCATTCTGTTGTCTATTTCAATATTTGATTTACCATCTTTATTAAAATCGTGCCTAAGTAGCTGAAATGTTTCACTTGTTCCACAAGTTCTCCATTCACAACACAGTTGACATTTTCAATGATTCTGCCTATTTTCATTGTCTTTGTCTTTTTATTGCTGACCTTAATACCATATTTATTACAACAGTTATTCAATTTAGTCAGAGAATCTTGCAGACTTGTAGCGGATTTATTTAGAAGTATAACATCATCTGCATAAAGCAAAGAGCTGACATTAACATCTCCAATTTTGATATGTTTAATACCACTTTCCTTCATAATGTGATCCATATAGATAATGAATAACAGAGGGGATAATGTACATCCTTGTCTCACACCAGATTTAACATTAAACCATCTTCCCGTACTTCCTTCAATTCTAACTGCTGACTTACAACTCAAATAAAGACTAAGTATTGCTTGATATAATGCCCCTTTGACACCATATAACTGTAGCGTATTGAATAGCTTCTCTCTTGGCACCTTGTCATATGCCTTTTCCAAATCAACAAAACTTAAATACAGATCTCTGTTATATTCCCATGATTTCTCGACTATTTGTCGTAAAGTGAAGATCTAATCCTGACAGCCTCTATTTGGCCTGAATCCAGCTTGTTCTTCACCAAGCTTTTCTTCCACAATTCTTCTCAACTGTTTCTCAAGTATACTTGCATAGATCTTGCCAGGAACACTCAGTAGGGAAATACCTCTAATTCTCACATTCAGTTTTATTTCCCTTTTTATATATGGGTACTATTAGAGCTCTACTCCAGTCATCGGGAATTCGTCCCTCTGTCCATGCTTTCTGAACTATGCAGTGCAGCCACTGTAAGACTTTTATACCAGCATTTCTGGTTGAATATCATCTACTCCTGCTGTCTTTCCACATTTCAAGCCTTTGATGGCTTTTTCTACTTCAAGTATGGATATGTATTCCTGACTGCAAGCCTGGGCAGTGTTTTTTTACCACTGTGCTGTCATCACTGCTTGTTTCATTTAGCAGTTTTTCAAAGTAATTACTCCATACTTCAAGGATATCAAGGCCATCTTTAAACTTCCTGCAAAATTAAAAAACTTATTCACCTCATCCAAGAATCCACTTCCACCTGCCCTGGCCCACCCTGGAGTATACTGTATTCATTGCACCTGTAATTTGCCCTATATTGGTGAAACAGGACACACAATTCCTAAGTACATAAATGGCACATTAAATTTAATAACTATGGTAAATCTGGCCTTTCTGATTATGCACTGAATACTTCACATAGAATTGACTATAAAGGCACTGTTGTTCCTTTACAGTCGACTGTTTGTAATTTAATGTAGCTTGTGTGTATGTGTGTACTCCAGATGACCTTAATATGAGGGTTGAAACATGAGAAAATTAAAGTAATTGTTCTTAACATGGTTGTAGTCTCCATAATTTTCCTGAAATGATAATAAATGTGTGATAAGTTTCCAACCATTTGTATTGTGTTCACATAAAAAAAAATTCCAATAAGTGCAGTTAATGATAATCATTATTAACATTGAAGTATATCTAACTCTTTCAACCGTTTCTAACCTTTTTTTTTTTTTAAATAGCCTACCTGATACACATCTATATTTTCAGTAATCTCATGACTTTGATAAAAATAAAAAACAACTCGGAGTATAATTTCGATGTTGAAATGACAATATGGAAGAATAATGAAGTCTTTTTGCCTCTTCACAGGGCCTTGGTGCAACTTCAACTTGGAGTACTGTGAAAGATTTGGTCTCCTGATTTCCAAGGTGATGAAGATACAGTAGAGAGGGCACCACAAAGGAGAGCATTAAAGATGATATTGGGACAGTGCAATGCAGATTGTGAAGGCAGATTGAGAATTTAGAGCTGCAGATGCTATAAAGTAGGTGAAAAAGAGGTGATATAAGAGATTCACATTTTTGAAAGGATTACTGGATACTAGTAGATGGAATGTTTTATTTTACAAAGGGCAGGGAGGGGACATCCATGAAAATTGCAAATGAATGCAGTCATGAAAGGGGTAAGAACTAGATTTTTCTCTCAGAGTACAGTAAGATTGGAATGGCTTCCCTTTGAAGGTGATGAGTGGAGATCTACATTACCTTTTATCTACATTGGTAGAAATCTGTAGGCTCTAAATGAGCATCATTCATTCCTTACATGGGAAAGCCTACAGAATTTCCACCAACATAGCTAAAAGAAACCAAGAGCTATAGTACCTTAATTTTGTCGTTCCAAAAAATGGCTACAATAGAACATTAGTCAAAAAAAATTCTATTCGATATTCTAAACAGTGTTTCTCAAACTTCAGATATCCGCTTACCCCTTCTTAAATTTTCATTATTACCAAGTATCCCCTAATTAATTAATTAAAATTAATAAATTAATTTTAAATATTAATTAAAACTAAATATCTATTTTATTTGAATTTATATGTTCACGTAAACAAAAAATATGATTTATTTTAAAATTCTGATTCTCTAGAGATGTCAGACGACACACTCTTATCAATTTCATTTGATCCAGATGCAATATCGACGTTTTCTTGTTGCTTCCAGTTACTTGTATTTGCTATATTGCTCTCTTTTGGGGATTTATAAAATCCAATTGGATTGGATATACATACTGCACAAAAAAACTGAAACACATTCACTATATATTTCTTAGTTTTAACATGTTAACGATGGGGGTGGTGTCAAGCAAAACCATATGTTCAACCGGCAAAATATGGTTTTGCTTGGTCTATACAGCAGTTTCTGTTAGAGAGGGGATGTGATTCATTAGTTAGTGCCATTTTATCCTGGTTGTCTCTAATTACACTATTTTTTAAAAAATATGACTCCTTTAATTATGCATAGCCGAAAATTGCCACGTACCCCCCTAACGACCTTTTGCATACGTGTACCCCCAGGGGTACGCGAAAGGTCGTTAGGGGATACGTGGCAATTTTTGAACAACTGAAACTTCCTAAACCTCCACATCTGCCACTAAAAAAAAAAAAAAGGTGTCTACAAGATCTGTTACAATTGTGGTCTACATTACATGGCACAGACTGGCAGATCTGGTGAGATATGCCACTTGGAATACTTTAAGGATGTTGAGAATGAAAGAAAGCACAAATCTGGACTGGCAGCACATACAATGGAAACAAAACACAGTAGAATGGCAAAATGCTCCACATTGATTACCATTTTTACTCAAGAGTGTTCAAAGAATCAGCTGAAATGATAAAGCATCCATCCTCTACAGTAATAAAAAAACAAGGTGATTTTACATCAACTCTGGTCTTCCTTAATCCATCACGACATACTATTATCTACTAGCAGTATGTTACAGCAATGCACGAACCACTAGCCAGCATAACAGCAAATGCATGCTTTCCATTGTTTAAGCATTGTCAAATATTTTTCACTAGAAATGTTAACTGTTATTACTTGATTTCTAGTTTTAGTTTATTCATGTTATTTCCAGATGAAGTGAAACAAAGTATTCCATGAAATTAGTCGAGATCAAAACATAGTTTCTGCTTGACAACTTTGTGATTTTATATTAGAAAAAATAGTTCTAAAAATAGCCAAAACTAACTCTGAAAGAGCTAAATGAAGGAACTTACATACTGCACAAATGGCAGCCATCGTATCTAGTTCCTTGCAAAGGCCATTGGGCACAATTTTTGTCTTTCTGTGCTCTCTCCTTTTTCTCTTAAATGGCACTAATGCAACGGCATCTGAAGATAAAGCAAAGGAACCAATGTCCTATCAAGGTAACCTCTAGGTGCTGGATAAAAATGAAGTTAATTCAGAGAGGTCAAGCTAAATAATGTCTCAAAATGACTGTCCTCCAGATCTTTTTAAATTAATGCAGCCATAGTTATTGAGGGAAAAGTTTTTTTTCATAACTGAAGCTGATTCCAAAGAGTCTCAGATATCCATAGTAAACTTCTCTATCCAGATAAATGACTTCTATTTAATTCTGTGTGAAATGGCATCTGAGCATAATTTATCAGTCTTCACTTTTCATAACAATGATCACAAATGTAGTTCTTATATTCTTATAAAGATGTTAAAAGATATACCAGTCTGTACTGCAACTTAGCTTACTTTGGCACTTCAGAATGTGAAGAGGATGAATATGATCTTTCAAATGAATGGAGGCTGCCAGCCACATGTGTGGTTTTAAAGTGGCATGGAGATTGAAGAACTTTAGCTATTGTTTCAAATATAATCCAGATATAAAAAATGGGAATAGTTTGTTGTGATCTCACATGTCAGGCATAGCAAGAATGGGGCATGCCGTATTTTGTCTATTTTATCTCCAATGACTTAAACTCATGCTTTTGCTGTAAAAGACATGTACAATCATGCCATTTCTTTATGGCAAAATTATGGAGACTGGGGTAAAAAGTATAGTTAACACAAACCAAACTAACTACCTATCAAAGACATTATCTAGAGCATGCATGCACTACTGTATAAGACAAGCGATTATATATATTCCCTCCCCTCTTTAGTCAGTAGACCAGTAATGTGACCACTTCACCAAACAGTAATACTTTCACTTACTAGCATGTATTGTTTCTTCGAGGTAGAGTGTGTGTGCTTCAGACACCGATCTTAATATGAAGACTGAAATGTTTGAATAACTAGTTTGGTTTAAGGTAAATTAAACTGACATATTATTCAAACACAGTAGTAGTTTCTCATGTTGAATTCTCTAATAATGTTACAACAAAGGCTACTGCTGGTCTGCTATGCATCAGTGGTATGTTTTGTGAATTATATATAAACAATACAAAATAACCAATTTATGAAAAACATTTTTGCAGCATACTAATGATGACACCTATGCATTACATAACATTTACATTACAGTTACCATCACATTATCCAGTTTCTACTATGTACTATCCAGAGGTATACAGGATAATATGATAGTGCTATGTGATTAAGTTTACATTACTAGCTTCCCATCAACAATTTTCTTCAAAATTAATGTGCTATCTGTAAGTGCTCCAATATTATCAAATCTAATATTTTGATATATTTGATTTTTATCTAATATTTTGGTTTTCTAAGGCACTATAAACAGCAAAAATTAACTGTTAGGTTTGGCTCATTTCTCTGATTGACTGAACTATTCACCTGTGCTTATTCCAATGCCTGTTTTGCAAAACATTAACACTGTTATTAATCACAGATTCAAGGTGCACTTTTCAGTGGTTAGGATTTTTTCCCAATGGAAGCACAGTTCTTTAATTTCAGCAGTGGAAATGGTTCCCTTACTGGATCCCTCCTCCTCTGAAAAAAGTTCCTTAACAACTTCCTCATGCTGCTCCTTTTGCAGTTCTTTCAGTTCCTCAGTGGTAAGTTCTCTTTGATGATCTTCCACCAACTCCTCTACATTAGCATTGTCCACTTCTAATCCCATGGATATGCCCAGACACAATTTCATCAATCACAGATTCTGCTGGCTCTGCAGGAAAACCTTCAAAATCCGTGCATGTCACAAACTCAGGCCACAATTTTTTTCCAGTCTGAGTTCATAGTTTTCAAATAAATTTCCCCTTATGCTTTATTTATAAGCCTCAAACAATGCAAAATGTTAAAGTGCTTTTTCCAAAAGTCCCTGAGGATCAGTTGTGTGCCAGATGTCACTTTGAAGCACCTTTGAAACAAAGACTTTGTATAAAGTTTTTTGAAATTGGAAATGACCTGCTAATCCATGGGTTGGATAAGAGAAGTGGTATTAGGAGGTAGAAATTTTATTTTTATAAAATTGTGCTCACCCAAATCATCCTCCAAGCCTGGGGTGGGGTGGGGGGGGCGAACACGAACATTGTTCAGCACAAGAAATGCTTTCAAAGGTAGATTGTTATTTTCAAGGTGGTTTTTTTTTTTTTTTACACTGAGAACAAACCTTTATGGATCCACTCTATAAAATCCTGCCTTGTTATCCACAACTTACTGTTAAGATCTCCACATCACATCTACTTTACTTTTTATTACACTGCTTGATTTAAATACTCTGGGATTTTCTGAGTGAAACATTAACAAAAGGTTTAACTGTATAGCCACTGCTAGCATTACTACACAATAAGAGAGTTAACTGTTCCTTCTCTGGTTTGTGTCTTGACAGTGCTTTCTCTTCTTGTGTGATATAAGTTCACTCAGGCATCTTTTTACAGAAAAGTCCTGTCTCGCCACAATTAAATACTTGCTGAGGAATAAATCCCTCAGTTGCTATAAGTTTTAAATTCATCCACAAATTGATTAGCAGCCTCTTTCTTAGCACTGGCAGCCTCTCCATGCCTTACTATACCATGGATCCCAGTTCTCTTTTTAAAATGCTCAAACCATCCCCTACTAGCTTTAATATCATTCCTGTCAACAATAGATCACAGGGGTTGAACGTAGTTGCTTAGCTTTTTCACAAATTATTGCCTCCGAAATACCGTCACTTGCCATTTGTTTATTGTTAATCCACACTAACAAAAGTTTCTCCATTTCCTCAACAACCTGAGATCTTTTAGGATACAAAGTTTTCATTCCTTTCAGCATTTTTAATCACATCTCTATTTTTAACGATAGTACAGATTGTCGATTATGCCATGTTATAATCTTTAAAAAGTAAAGAAATATGAGTTCCAATTTTTCCATTTAGCTATAAGTTCTTTCTTGATTTCAATAGTTGGTCTCAGTGCTCTCTTTTTCTGTTTATTTTCATCACTGCACTTTTTACATTGTATTATAAAGCATTATAGGTAATATAAAGTGTATTAAATAAACACCAAAGGACAACTGGAAAAAAAAAAAAAAAACTTTCAATTAGAGTAAATTTATCAAAATTAGGATGATACATGCTAAAGAGTGGATTTGCTGCACTTGAATAGAACCAAACGCACTGAAGCGAACCTATCAACAACTGCAGAGATAATACTGACTCACGTGAGCGTCAGTGTGTTTGTAAAACGAACAACGTTCGCCAATCTGTACAATTATTTTTTGATGGAAAACTTTGTAAAATGATTTGTTCATAATTGTAGGCATTTGTATAAGGAGATTTTACTGTATTTAAATGTCAAAATGAAAATCTGATACCAAAAACCTTTATTTAGTCTAAATCCAGCTTGTTTTTGTTATGTATCTTAGCTTGGGTACTTCACTTGGAAGGACACTATATATAAACATATAAAGATCACGGCCATGGACTCACCTCCCCTAGCAAATTTCTATATGGAGCATTTCAAAAATGCTGTCCTTGATACTACTGTTCTCAAATCTTCTATCTAGATACACCAATGACATATTCTCCATTTGATCACATTACTTTTTTCCATCAAAAGCCAATGTGACAGAATTCAGTTCATTGTAGAAAAAGAAAGTGACAAGAGTCTTGTCTTTTCTAGACACTAATCTTCTAAATGAAACTCTTTTCTCAGCTTACAGAAAACCTACTGACATGGGTTTCCCCATCATTCCCTTCTCCCAACAACATAAAATGTCTCATTAACAGAGCCTCCAAACAGGCTTCCCTCACAGCAATCACTCTGTTCAAACAAGGCTTCCCTCACAGCAAAATTCTCTTTTATTCACCGTACCTTCCTATCCAAGGGCTACAATACCAAAAAGATTAAGAAAATAACTTTCTGACATTCCACTCAATATACATTATTATAGAAATGCTATTAACTAAAACAGCCACAACTTTAACGAAATATAATCTCTGTGCTAGTTCAAAACCTCATCTGCTCTCTTAAGGATCAATTCTCTTCCTTCTCTGTTTGGCCTGTATAAAGTGTCTCTTGTTCTTGCATCATGCTGATTATGGACATACTGGTCTGACTGATTATGCCCTGGACACCTTGCACAAAATTAAATGCAAGAAACTACTATTCTGCTTGCTACAGCAAATACAAACTTAAAAAAAAAAAAAAAATGGGGGAGATGGGGGGAAGAATCAGTGGTTATGTGAAACTTTCAAAGCTAGTTACCAGCATCTATAGAATGCATTCCCTTTTAAGATTTAGGCTTCTAGTCTAACATCTTCAACTTATTGTATGTTTATGCATACATGTTCTTACAATTTTTATATTGTAAGAACATGTATGCCAACAGGAAAATATACCCGAGGAATGGAGGGAGAGTACTCTTGTCCCCATCTACAAGGGTAAAGGGGATGCACAAGACTGTAAAAATTACAGAGGAATAAAGTTAATGTCCCACACAATGAAGATCCTAGAAAGGGTTCTTGATGGTAGATTGAAGAAGGAGATAGAGATTGCAAAGGAACAATTTGGCTTCATGCCTGGTAGATCAACAACAGATGCTATCTTCGGGTTACGGCAGATGATGGAAAAATATCGAGAGAAACAAAGGGAGCTACATCTGGTATTTATTGATCTGGAGAAAGCATACGATAGAGTGCCAAGGCAAGAAGTCTGGAGATGTCTGAGGGAGAAGAAGGTGCCGGAGAAATATGTCAGGTTGGTGCGGGAAATGTACAGAAATGTGAAGACAAGTGTTCGGACCAGTTTGGGACAGACAGAAAGTTTTCAAGTAACAGTTGGCTTGCATCAAGGGTCAGCATTAAGTCCGTTTCTGTTTAATATTGTGATGGAGGTGGTAACAGAGGAGGTGAGAGAAGATGCGCCTTGGACAATGTTGTATGCAGATGACATCTTGTTGTGTGTAGATTCAAGAGAAGAAGCAGGAACTAAACTGGAAAGATGGAGAAAAGTACTGGAAGAGAGAGGTATGAGACTGAGCAGAAGTAAGACAGAGTATATGTGTTGTGCAGTGGGCAGCGGCCAGGAGACAGATCTGGAGCTGGAAGGAAATGTCATCAAGAAGGTGAGATACTTAGGTTCAACAGTGGAAGAAGATGGAGGAGCTGAGAAGGAAGTGGGATGCAGGATACAAGCGGGCTGGAGGAACTGGAGGGAGATGGCTGGAATGTTATGCGATAAGAGGGTGCCGATCAATCTGAAAGGCAAAATTTATAGGATAGTGAGGCCCGCTATGACATATGCTATAGAAACTGTGGCCCTAAGGAAAAATAATATCAGCAGGATGGAAGTAGCAGAGATGAGAATGCTTAGGTGGATGTGCGGTGTGACCAGAAAGGATCGTCTGAGAAATGACTATGTCAGGGGAACAGTGAAAGTTACGAACTTAGGAGCGAAAATACAGGAGGCAAGGTTAAGATAGTTTGGTCATGTAATGAGGAGGGAGGACGAATATGTGGGAAGAAGGGTCATGCAGATGGATGTGCAAGGAAGGCAGAAGCGTGGGCGGCCAAAGAAGAGGACTTGAAGAACTTGGATGTGGTGACAGCCCAAGACAGGGTGTGGAGGAGTCTCATTACAAACAGTGACCCCACTTAAGTGGGAGAAGCTGCAGAAGAAGAAGAAGAACATGTATGCATAAAATGTATGCACAGACAAAATACTGAAACTATTAAGCCTACCTACATATAGTTATATAATTGTTTTACTGGGCATTAACCAGCACCTAAGCCTAAATATATGTCTATGAATTAAAAGAAACATGTATTAACCACAGTGAAAATTATTTAATTGTAAATATTTCATCCTAAGTATCTTAGGATATCATCAGTACAGTAGTTTAAAACAATAATAGGAATAACATACAGTTAGGGAGCATGATTACAATAGAATCTCATTAAACGTGCGTAACATGTTAAAAAAAAAAAAATTATTTAACACAATTTTGTATGACAATTTCCCATACTTTAGGAATAGTAAGAACGTCGTTGCGGTTTAAGTTTGGTCTGTGTAGTAGGGCTTCAGAACTTTCTTTGTATAAACGTTCATGTTTATATAAAGACCTATGTAAAAGTTTAAACTTTTCCCAATGGATCCTATGGTTTGGATTTTCAATTCCGTGTTGAGAGAGGCCAGATTTTTGCGGTTTAAAAAGACAAATGTGGTCTTGATGTTCCGAGATGCATTTCTGAACAGACCTACCTGTGGTTAATATGTGTATTTCTTTTAATTATGATCGCACCACAGGTTTCGTTATTTAAAAAAAATAAAAATATGTCTGTGAAGTCCTCAAGCAATCTATCTACAGTACTAGCAAGGATGTAAACTTGGGGAATAATGTTTAGGGCTAAAGCAAAATGCAGTCTGAGGAACTATTCACCTCAGTATGAGTCATCTGTGATGACAGACTGATTATAACTTCACTACACAGTAAGTGCTTATTTTGTTTTACTTTTTTTCATGTAGGAACATATTGAATTTTTTTTTATGTTGTTTTTCTTCCTATGACGAATCACTAATGATAACAACATACTACAAAAGGTCTACTGTGTATTATGGCATTATCATTATTGCATAAATGCAATTCCATAGTTGTAAAGCATACAGAAAGTATCGCTACATAGAAATATATTGGCTTCAAAATTCCCAATATTACAAACATATTTATATTATCTAAGATTGATTGAATACATTCAGCCTATATTCTGAACTGGCTTCCTCACTATCTGCTGAACTGTGGGGCACTGTAAACATAGTGTAAGCAAACAAAGCATAAACGATTCCTCTTAGGAACAAAAACAATTTAAAGAAAAAGAACTTTATTGCCATGTAGAAACAGAATGGAATAGACCGCTGCAGACCTTATCCTCATTCTTATAGCATCCTTATTACTTCAAGCAAAAAGATCCTCCAGAAACATTACTAATATAGAACTAACCTTGCCATAAATTACATCACAACTACAGCACTGTGATCATTAAACCAGACAAAGGGAATGCCATGGTCATCAAGAATGCTGAAGAATACTTCAGATCTGATCTGGCAGGCACATAAGGCAAACAATCTCATCAAAACCTTGACAACTGGCTAAAGGAAACCAAAAAAAAAAAAAAAACTCACTTCTAAACACAATATTATTCCAAGAATCTATGAAGTCCAGAAAATACATTAAATGGCAGTGCCTTTAAGACTGATTGTAGACATTTGAGATTCACCTATCTCTCATCTGACTAAGCATCTTTCTCTCCTAGTTACTCCACAGGTAGGAAAACAAAAGCATTCATAAAAATCAGTGTTCACTTCATTGAAAAACACAAACGAACATGTAATTATTGAATCTTCCCTCTAGCAAACCTAAATGTAACAAACCTGTTTATAAAGTAGCAAGAGAAGAGATGCTAGAGCTACTTTACAGTCTTTTCCTTTCAGATGCAATGTCATTATTCAAACCATGCAGTTCCAATCTAGTTCAAAGACAAATACTGCAAACAAACACTGGATCATAATTTAGGCTCTTCTCCTGGCTAATTTATTCATGGAATCTTTTGAAGAGAGAGCTGCAATAAGTTACTATTAAAAAACCTAACATTTGGCTATTGTATATAGAATGCATTCATCATATGGTCAGGTTGAGCAAAACAACTAATAGAGTTGAAGAGTTATTTAAACAAACTATACCCTAATATATAAGTTCACTCTGTGAAGTCCTCAAGCAATCTATCTACAGTACTACAAGGATAGAATAGGATGGCCTTCCTTAAAAAGGCCAAGTATCTAGAAGATACACTGTTCATATAGCATCATATATTATGTTGGTCAAATGAGAAATTATGGAGAGATCCACATGTCAGCACATTTTGAAGATATGGAAAAGAAGAAAAAAACATATCAAACAACCAATGAAGACCATCCTGTACTTTGACAGAAAACAGAATTGCCATATGTTGACCATAACTGTTATGTAAGGAAATTCAAAGAAGCTTCAGTGATGCCATGCACACATACTCAGCACAACAAAAACCAAGATCATCTTGCACCAAGTGATCAAAAACATCACATGCAGTTAACTCGAATTATAACAAACTCATTCATTATTATTATTATTATTAGCTAGAAAAGAGCTAAAAATAAAAATTCGAAGCTAAAATTTTAGTAGTAGTAGCAGATACTTTTCATTTACTTGCTTTACTCAAGATGAAATGATACTTGCATTTAAGTGGCTAAAGACATCTTCCAAGTGGTCTTCTGCACTTAATTCACTGGCGTTTTCACTCAGATTTTCAGCTTTATTATATGTGGCCATCATTCCAATATTACTCAGTGTAGATGCTGGTAAATTATAGTCTTTACAGCACTTGTTGTTATGCCTGAGGCCATACTTGACTGACAAAACAGCTGTTAGCATTGGCAATTCCATCTCACTTCTTAATTTAGTTTTAACTACATTCATTGAACTAAAAATTCATTCAATTTCTGCATTAGAATTTGGCAGTATTAATAAATTTATTGCACACTGAGCAATTTCTTTAAATGGATTCATTTTCCAGATGCATCTTTGTATTCTCGTACTTCAGAATAGCTGAGTATTTTCTATATTTGTTCATTTATTTAAGTGGATAATATTGTAATGGTATTCAGCAGCAGTAACATATTTTTCTGTTTTGAGCATTATTTCTAAGATGGGAGTAACAGGTTCTTTTATACTGTGAACAGAAAAAGAAGAGATCATTCTTAAAATATTCAAGTTTTCAGGCAATCTTTACTTAAGCTGCTTGAAGAGACCAAGAAGAAACTGTCTTGCTCTATTTCTAAGATTATGCTCATTGTTTTGTATCATGAACTCTGAAATTTTTCTTTCAAATCTGTAACCAAGATTTGGTTTAGGATCCAAACAGTCATCATTCTCTGGCTCTAGCAGGTCAACTCTGGATGATGGTAGCATTAACATATTAGCAATTGAGCAAATCAAATGAGAAAGGTCTTCAAATAATCTCGCCTTATCCACACTGTTAGATTCAAAAATTTTGTTAACTTGCTGAACTTGAACGGGATGCAAAAATAAAAGGTACAGATTCCTTTCATCTTTGTACATCTCCCACAAAATTTGAGGGAGATATATAAGCTGGTTGAGTTTTGTAACATTTCTTGGTCACACTCACAACTAAGAAGTGAGTTTTTAATTCCAACCACTGGAGAGCCACCTCATTGCACAGTTGTTTACAATTTTCAGAGGAGCATCTTTGTTGATAGTTTGATACAGCTGTTTGTACGTGGCTTGTCTTGAAGAATGTGAAAACCACTTATACATTTCGGCAACTAAAAATTCTAATTTTCTTCAGAGAGATTCTGCACGTGTGAGATGTTGCCAGAAATGAATGGCATATACATCTAATTAAGATTAAGGTGATAATATATGCCTTCAGTTGTTCATAAACAGCATTATTGACACCAATCATAACACTGCCACTGTCTATACCAATTGCAATGAGATTTTTAATGTTCAGTTTCTTGGTCAAGAGCTCTTTTTTCAGTGCAGCTACAATACCACTAGTATCACACTATTATAGAACCATGCTCAGAAATGTATGCATAATTTTGTTGAATTTCTTGCTATAATAAATGATGGCAATTCCTAAAATCTTATTCACTGTGATATCATTCAATTCATTTATGAGCAAGCTAAAATTTCCATTTCCAATATCTGCAATATTGGAGATGGAAATTTCAAAATGCTCACTTAGAATATTCTATACAATTGCAGAGCACTTGGTTTGGTGCATTTTTACCTTTGGCATAATTTGCCAAAGGTAAAATATAATAAAATAAAACATTAGGCTGCTTGGAAAGATAAAAGAGAATAGTGTGACAGGAAGGGTAGTCAGTGTGTTGCCTAGGTATGATTGTGGTGAAATGAGGCAGAGAGCAAGGATTATGAATGATATTCTGGCTGAAATGTGTGAGGAGATGGGAGTACAGTTTGTTAATGTGTGGAATGAGTTTGAGGGACGAAGTGAGCTGTATGGGAGCGATGGATTGCATTTGAGTGGTTATGGTGTGAGTCGCTTGGAGAGACTGCTGCTGGAAGGTAGAGAAGTGAATAGAGAGAATGAATCAGATCGAGAGGGAAGTGATGTGGAAGAGCAGGAGAGTAAGACAGGAGAGATTGAAGAAGTGGAAATGAATGGGGAAGTGAGTGGTATGAGTATAGAAAATGAGAGAATGGGTGTGCAAGAGGAGCGGGGAAACGGGGAGGCTCAGGGTGGACAGGGGTACACAGCGTGAGAAAGGTGGATGCTCCAAGAAGAGGTGAGAGCATGTGTAGGCAGGAAAGAAATGGGATGACCAGGGATCAAGAGGAGATGAAATTGAAAAGGGTTCTAAAATGAAGAAGCAGAAAGGGAAATGGCCCCAGTCCAGCATGGAGAAATCACATCGAGTGAGTGGTATCAGTGGAACTAGCTGTAGATCCAGAAATGAGCTGTCGTGTTTGTATACCAATGCTAGAAGTATAAGAAACAAGGCGGATGAAATGGTTGCACTAATTGAGTCTGTTCACCCAAAGATTGTCAGAATAAGTGAGACATGGTTAGATGAGGACGACATCCTGACAGGAATAGAGATGGAAGGGTATGATATGTTTCGTGAGAATAGAAGGGGTAAAAAGGGAGGGGGAGTGCTATTGATGATAGAGAAAGAGTTATGTCCATACAAGGTAGAGATGCAAGAGGGAAATAGGTCCAGTGGTTTTGAGGCAGTATGGTATGAGATAGAAGTGAATAGAATGAAATACTTGGTTGGATGTTGTTATAGACCTGGTAATGTGGTGATAGAGCAAATAAGAAAAGAGTGATCATTATGGGTGATTTTAATTATGGCAATATAAACTGAAATGAAGAGATAGCAACTGGAAGTAAAGAAAATGAGTTTCTTGAGTATCTTCACTTCATAAAGGAGGTGATCGAACTCAAGCATCAAACTATAGGCCTATCTCTGTGTCAGGTGTTGTGGTTAAGTTGTTGGAGAAGCTTGTGAGAACTAGGATCCAGAGTTGGGTTGACAACAATGGTATAATCTTTGATGGACAGCATGAATTTGCTAAAGGGAGGTCATGTTTTAGTAATCTACTTACTTATTACAATAAAGTGACTGCTTCCTTGGACAGAGGAGAAAGATACACGGTCATATACTTGGATTTCACAAAGGCTTTTGATAGAGTACCTCATGATAAGTTGACAGTCAAACTAGAGCAGATGGGGTTGGATATTAGATTAGCGCATTAGATTGGAGACTGGCTATCTGATAGGTATCAACAAGTTGTGTATGGGGGTGCGATATCCAGGAAAAGGAAAGTCACTAGTGGAGTGCCTCAGGGTTCTGTTTTAGGGCCATTAGTATTTAACTTGTATATTAATGATATTGGCGAAGATTTGGATGGAGATATTCAATTGTTTGCAGATGATGCAAAGTTGGGACGAACCATAAAGAGTAGTGAAGATGTTGTGGCCTTGCAAGAAGACTTGAATAAATTGAGTGATTGGGCAAGCAAATGGGGATGCGAGTTCAATGTTGCAAAATGTAAGGTTTTAAAATTTGGAAAACAAAGATGGGATGCAGAATTTATGCTTGGTGAGAATATATTGTTGGAGGTAGAGGAAATAAGAGATCTGGGGGTGATAGTGGATAAGGATCTAAAATCTAGGGGACACATCGCCAAAATTGTGAAGACAACACAAAGACTTCTGGGAATGATGCGGAGGACACTGACATGTAGAAGTAGGGAGATTCTTGTTCCATTGTATAAGGCTTTGATTAGGTCACACACGGACTATTGTGCCCAGATTTGGTCACCGGGTTTTCAGAAGGATGAAGAGATGTTGGAAAGGGTCCAAAGGCGACTGACTAAGGTAGTTTCTGACCTCTGGAATGTTGAGTATGAGGAAAGATTGAGAAGATGTAATTTGCAGAGTCTGGTGGAGAGAAGGAAGAGGGGAGATATGATAGAGACCTACAAGTTGGTAAGGGGTTGTTATAAGATCAATGGTGGAGAAGTTCTACAGAGAATAGTGGGAGATCAGGGGAGAACCAGAGGTCATCCCTGGAAACTGTATAAAGAGAGTGTGAGTAGGGGAGTGAGAGGCAGGTTTTTTCCATGCAGAGTTGTGAATGATTGGAATGCCTTGCCTGAGAGTGTGGTGACTGCAAGGAGTTTGAGTGTGTTTAAGACATGGTATGATGAGATGTGTGTGTCATAAAAGGACCTCCCAGATGAGTCTTCGACTCCATTGGGTCTTGGGAAATAATAATAATAATCTGGGATGATATTTTTGCAAAGATCTACTAGATGATCACAACTGTTCAATGATGAGTAGCAATAAATAATGTTAAGCTACCTTTAAAGTTTGCTGTCTCATCAGACTTCTTCACAAGCATATTTGTAGTAGGAACAGCCTTATATGGAACTGCAGCAAGATGGTTCTTAGTTTCAACTATGCTTTACAAGCTGACAATATTTAGCAGCTATATCACATCTGCAAAACTTAATGACCTTTTGTAGCATCACCAGGAACTTCACACAGCGATTTACTAAATATTCCCATTTACAACTACTCCCTCCTAAATTTTTGCTTTTAAGCTTTATTTGTATCTTTGCTCATTTTTGAAGAAGGGTATGCAACTCTTTATTGCAACAAATTATCAGTCTCTGAAAACGTGTATGATACTCGCACCAAACGTACAATACAATTCTTTATCAAATGAAAACATCCTTTCAGATGCTCGATCTTTTAAAACATTTTCTTTAAGAGTAGGTTATAAAACACTAAAAAGAGCTGAAACAAATTCTGAAGGAGCTAGGTGCTAGATTAAAATTTTTGGAGCTAGGGAAGAAAAAAAGAAGCTAGATCAGATCCAGCTCCAAGAAAGCTAAATTGGCAACACTAATTGAGAGTTGACTGTATACAGAACTGGGCTATGTGTGTTTCACAGTGGAATACTTATACCAACTAATACTTATTGCATCATACACACTCATTTAATTTTCATCTTATTCTATCCTTGTAACTTGTGATAGTTGTCTGTTTTATTTAATTTTTTTTCAATTTTGTATTTATTTATCTATTTTGTAAAAAAAGGTTCTGAAGAACTGATTTTACTACTTAGTACTTAATTAGTTTTGTGTACCTAATAGCACACAAAACTAATTAAGTAATACCGGCATGGTTGGAGAAGTGGATAGCATATCCGCTCTCCAGTCAAAAAGGTTCGAATCCCACCGTGGGCATGAATGTTTGTGATTGTCTGTGGAAATACTAGTGGTGGTCGGCGGTAGATGCCGTTGATGTAGTTGCGGTCAGTTGGTAATTGAATGGTGGAGACAGAGTTGTAGAGCAGGTGCCCTCCCTCAATGAGTCCTTGGACTCCCTGGAGGTGTTAAATAATAATAATAAAAGTACTGAAGAATTAAGTTTCATTTTGTTATTTTTCATCATGTGGTCTTTATACTGGAAGTTCCAAGATATTTTCTTTGCAATATGCAGTATAAAATTTTTGGAAAGTTTTTTCCAAATGTCAGAAAACATACATTCAGACCAGAATACTGATATTAAAATTATTGAACCTCTCTGCATTTTGTAACAGACATTGATCAGTGCCTGGATTACACCTCCCATGTGAAATTGCATTTATTTAAAATGAACTCCAATCTCACTATGACAGTAACATATACTATAAAAATAAAAATAAACAGTTCTGCTCATTTTATTAATAAACAACTCAGTTTATACAAGGTGGTATCAAAAAGTATCGAGACTAACTCTGTTTACAAGAAATTACTTCATTTATCTACGTTTACACACCATCACCTTCAAAATAGTCCCCTTGCATATCAATACAGTGCTCCCAGCACTCTTGCCATTTCTGGAATGTGTCCTGGATGTCAAGCACCTTTTGTGATTAGCGCTGGATCTCCGCAATGATGTCAAAACGGTGATCTTTGAGCTGGATCTTCATCTTCGGAAAGAGGGCGAAGTCTGCAGGAACCAAATCTGGTGAGTAGGATGGGTGCAGAAGTGACATCATGTTGTTTCTGGCAAGAAACTCACGTGTGAGGAGAGCTCGGTGACAAGGTGCATTGTCATTGTGGAGAATCCAGCTTTTTGGGCACCACAGATCTGGTCGCTTTCGCCAAATGTCCTCCCTCAGACATCTTAAAGCCTGGCAGTAGAACTCGCTATTGACGGTCTGGTCCCTGAGGAAGAATTCTCGATGCACAATGCCGTGAATGTCGAAAAAGACAATGAGCATGCACTTGGTCGAGCTGCGGACCTGCCTTGCCTTTTTCGGTAGTAGAGATGATGGGCTCTTCCACTGTGAAGATTGTTGCTTCGTCTCAGGGTCGTATCCATACACCCAAGTTTCGTCACCGGTAATGATCCTTGAATTTCAAGTTTTTTCAAACATGAATTTCATGTTTGCTCTTAGTTCTAACTTGCTGTCCATGATGAAATCGCAGATGTGGTAACACAGGTGGTCAGAATATCATCAGTTGCACAGCTCCTGATGTACACAGGACAATGTCTTTTGGCACACTGACTTATGAAGGTAGGTGCTCTCTGTGACTGTGCATGCAGCCTTGTGCTGCCATCTGTTGGAGTGTTACAAACCTAATCTTGAAACCTTTTGATACCACCTCATATATTTTTCTCATTTCACTATCTTTCTCTCCCTCGCCAAATAACTTTTTTCACCTTTTGCAAAGAAGTAAATTAAACCAGCATATCTGATTTGTTTACGATATCCGTAATATCTGTAAGAAAATGTAAAAAAGGAAGTGGCATTCTTTCAAAAAATCTTCTTAAACTAAATTATTTTTTAGTTTTCATAGTTCAGTCAGTAATCACTATGCACTTTAGTTAAAAGACCTAGGTTCAAATTCAATGTACAATGCAAATAACCTATATGGTGCTTTTTAACTATAGGTGAATTATCCAATATACGAGGTGGAAGTATTTTTTCTTCTGGAAACTCTGGGCTTTTCATCCTAATGAATATGTGCTTCAACAGACACAGAAGATAATCATAAAATGTAACAAAAATTCAACCAACAACCCACCAACACTAATTCTTACCAAAAAAAAAAGTTTCCATATCCACTTCACCAACATTTATGGCCTAAATAGCAATAAAAATAATGGGCACCACCTCCCACAGTCATCTAAACCAGAACTATTATGCCTTTCAGAACCCCAACTGGCAACCTCAACAGCCACTATACACTTCAATTGCCCAAACTACACATTATTATTATTAATTGACACCTCCAGGAAGTCCAAGACTCATCGAGGGAGGGAACCTACTCTACAACTCTCCATCTCCAACACTCAACCTCATCCACCTGTCATCCAGCAACTGCATCATCTATGCCAGTGTTTTTCAAAGTATGGTACGCGTACCCCTGGGTGTACACGAAAGGTATTCGGGGGTATGTGGCAATTTACGGCTATGCATCATTAACGCATGGAATCGTTATTAAGAAAAAAAAAAAAAAGAATTATTTTAAATGTATATATATTTCTCCATAAATTATATGTATGAATTCTCCTACTCAAATTACGAGTTACTATCGCCACGATGTTCACGTCCTGGTGATGTTGACTTGCTCCCTGCGGTAAATAATATGTCCTCCCCAAAGGCATCACTATACCGAAGATGCTAAAAAACAAATACGGTAGTTTTATTGTATCACCGAATAAGGTACAGAGACATTTGCAGTCTGTGTAATATATTTCTCAACACATAGTGCAATTAGAGACAACTGGAAATATAAATGGCACTAACTAATGACTCATTGTCCCTCCAACAGAAACTGCTGTATAGGCTCAAGCAAAACCATATGTTGCCAGTGCAACATATGATTTTGCTTGACACCACCCTGCCGTGAACGTGCTAAAGCTAAGAAATATACAGTGAATGTGTTTCAGATATTATGGAATTTGGTTGAAGAGAATTAGCATTTCAACAATTAGCAACAAACTCAACTGTTGACTTGCCTTTGTTTTTGGTTCGTGCGATCTTTTGTTAATACCGCACCAATCATATGCACTTCTTCATAGCTGCTCTATCTCTACTGGCCTACCATTGCTGTGTGTTTCGCGCTCTACTTTTACTTCTCATTAGTCATTTGTGAAGGATTGTTCATTACGTATTTCAAGTCTTGTAAATTACTGGTAATTTTTTCTTGAAATAATGGGAAAGAAGATGAAGCTATTTGGGTAACTTTGATGATGCACACAAGGAAACTGTTCTCGATGCCAAAAGTAGCAATAGCAAATAGGAGCTTCTTGGTAAGTCACACCATTTTCAGTTGTTTTTTTTGAAAACTTTAGTTTCCGAAAATCCCTACATATATCTCGCACCACGATATTTTAACTTTAATTTTGGGAAAAAAGTGCGAGTTATATTCGAGTAAATACGGTAATTTTTTTAGCTTTCAAATTCTTAAGTATGGATCATTGGTTAAAGACTGGATTTATAAAATGCACAAAAGAGAGCAATATAGCAAATACAAGTAGCTGTAAGTAACAAGAAAATGTTGATATTGTATCTGGATCAAATGAAATTGAAAAGGGTGTCTGCCATCTCCATAGAACCAACTAGGAAGAAGATGAAAAATCTTTGTAAGTATGACATGAATTACTTGAAATGTGGATTTTCGTGGATGGGAAATGAAGAGGAACCAATCCAAATTTTGTTCTATTAAAAATAAATCATATTTTTTGTTTACCTGAACATATAAATTCAAATAAAACAGACATTTACAATGAAATATACTTGAATTATTTATTATTATTATTCTGATAAGGGGTACTTGGTAATAACAAAAATTTAAAAAGGGGTACATGGTTATCTGAAGTTTGAGAAACACCGATCAACGCCAATGCCATCTACTGTCCACCACCATTAGTATTTTCACAAACAATCACAAACATCCATATCCACAGTGGGATTCGAGCCCACAGCCTTTTGGCTGAAGAGCAGATACGCTAACCACTTGGTCAACCAGGCCGGCAACATTACACATCTCTATCTGCCACAAGGATACTTGTGCAATCATCAGAACTGACATACCATGCCAAATACTGTAAAGCCTTGAATCCCCACTATTTGATCTGCTTTGGTTCAACATTTCTCTACCAAATCAACCTGTCCTTTTCATATGCTCCCTCTATCATTTTCTGCAGTCTAAGTACCCCAATAGTGAAGTCATCCTTCTTAGAGACTTTAATGTCCATAACTCATATTGGCTCCTCTCTTTAGCCACAAGCTAGAGAAGGGGAAAGCCATAAGCAGGCAGGAATGCTGAGGTGTTGCCATCAGTAATGACCTATCTCAGATCTTCAATTTCTCACATGAACACTAGACAAGCTCCCCCTCCAATTTGCCAACATACTTCATCTCTTCCTAACAAGGTTCCCCTTCCTGGTATACCATGGTTGTCAGTTCACCTTTGGAAACTTGGACAACAACCCATACAAGTCTCTTTTGCTGCAGAATCACCTACACCCACCGGTTCAGTCTCATGTCTTTTGGCACTACAAGGGTGCCAACTGGAGGGCCTCTGTGACTTCTATTCCTCCTTCCTGTGGTCTGACTACTGCTTCAGTTATTCTGATCCAAACACCTGCTCAGACCAAACAGAAATCATTTTCACAGGAATGAAGGCTTTCATCCCCTATTCCAGTCCAAACTCTCAGCCACCCATCCAAGCCTAGGTTTTCAAAAAATGATGTCAATGCTGTGAAAGGAAAAAACCTCGGCTTACCACAAATGGCTCAAGACCAAAACTCCAGTGGCCCTCTCTGCCTATACTGCAGCCTGCAACAGTTGTAAAATAATCATCGCCAAGTCCAAGATAGACTATGAAACGGCCAAATGTGCTGTAAACTTTCCTCCTGCCCAAATGGCAGTCACTCCTTCTAGTCCCTTGGGTTCAACTTCTGCCCACCAAGGTCTCTACCATTCTCACAACAAGATGGTGCTGTAGATACCTCACCTTAAGACTAGTCTAACTTACTGGAATCACTCTTCTCTTCCAATTCCTGCATCGATGACCTGGGCAAAGTTCCTTCCACTATACCAATGGCTCCCTTCATGTCTCTCATAGTCGCCTGATAATAAGAAATCCGAAGAACCCTTAACAACCTGAACACAAACAAGACATCTGGTCCTCATGGACTTCCACCTATTGTGTTGAAAAACTGTGCCCCAGAACTAACACCTATTCTGCATTGCCTCTTCAATCTATCCTATTCAACTGCCATCTACCTGACATGGAAACAGATCCACATCCAGCCCACCATCCGAAAGAAAGATGATAAAAGTCGACCAACAAACTATTGTCCAAATGCTCCCACTTCTCTCAAAAATTATGGAGAAGGTCATCAACAACTAACTATTGAATCCTCTAGAGACATGCCAACTAATCAGTGGCCAGCAATATGGATTCCTTCACTCACGATCTACACTGATCTTGCTTTCACCACCCCTATAGACTCAAGGCATGGAGAAACTCACATGTTTGCACTCAACATTTCAAAGGCATTTCATGGAGTTTGGCACAGAGGCCTACTAAAAAAAAAACTTTAGTTAATGCCAGTTTTAGTTTGTCAAATGCTTCTTGTTGAGCTTTACCCCAATTGAATTTAACACCTTTCCTTGTCAAGCGCACTATGGGTCTCAATAGCTGTGAACAATTAGGAATAAATTTTCTATAGAAATTTAACATGCCAATGAATCTACGAACTTACCTAACTGTTTTTGGAGGTTTAGCTGATAATATGCCTTCTACATTTGAGTGAGTTGGCATAATTCCTTTGCTACTGATTTTATGACTTAAATACTCAACTTCTTTTAAGAAAAATTTGCATTTAGAGCACATTAAAGATAGATTTGCCTCATTTAATCTCTTTAAAACATTCTATAGGATTTTACAATGGCTATCTATATCCCTTAAATAGATTAGTAGATCATCCTGAAAACAGATGACTCCATTTGCTAACATATCTGATAAGACAGAATTCATTAAAGACTGGAATGACATAGCAGAATTTCTTGCACCTTGTGGTAATCTTCTTCTCTTCTTTGGTGCATCAATCCGAAAATTGGTAAATATAGCAGCACATCACAACATCCTGTCTTGTGACTTCCTTTTTATCTCTTCATAACTCTTAGCACCAGTTAATGTGGTAATCTACATAACTGATATTTTTGCCATCTAGTAGTAAATGCAAAGTATTTTCTGTCTTCTTTCTTCAAAGGGATCTGAAAGTATCCAGAATTTAAATCCAGTTTTTTAAAATACCGTGCTCCTTCCAAACAGATCAATAATTCCTCAATCTTACACAGAGGGAAATCAATAGGCTCTGTAACCTTATTGATGGCTCTCAAGTCTAAGACAAACCTCAGGCTTCCATTTGGTTTTTCAATTAAGATGAATAGACTGTTCCACTGAGAATTTGACTTCTCAATTATTCCTGCCCTTTCATATTCCTATAGCAGTTTCTGAAAATGCTCCATATATTTCAGTGGAGTCTGATATTGCCTAATGTAAATAGGAGATTGAGTACAAATCTGCACTGAGTGTTCTAGTGCATTAGTGCAAGACATTGAAACAATATCTTCTGTGAAAACACCAGAGAAAAATTCAAATGCAGATTTAAAGAATTTCAGAATTCTATTCTTTTCTTCACTAGTATTTGCTGATTTCATTGAATTCTGCAACAAGTTCTCTTTTATTTCCTCAATGTTTTCCCTCTCATCTTTCTTTAGAGTCTCAATATTAAACACTTGATCATTATCATCAGTGTGTTTAAAAACTTCAGGAGACTGCTCTAATTTTCCTTTGTCACCTGATCCTGTCTAAACAGCATTCTAGTCTACACAAGGACACTGTACCATCAACAGAATTACATGCAAAAGCATGATGTTTCAGAAAATCAATTCCAAATATTACTTGTACATTTGGATTAGAGGATTCTGGAAGAATTATTAATGGATGACAAACTTTCAAAGGAAAACAAGAAATTGAAATAAAAGCATTTATTTGCTTATCAGCTGAAATTTCGGATTCAAATATATCCTTCAGTTTAATTGGATAACTTAAAATATCATTTGGAATTAGAGTTTTAATTTTATTAAACAAACTATAAGAAATGAGTGAAATATGTGCACCAGCATCAAGTAAGATTTCACAAGGCACATTTTCGATAAATCCTTGTAGAACTGTCAAAGGATTATTTCCATTAGCATAAGGAGCTAATGATACATCACTCTCTTTTAGGGTTAGAGCTGTCTTTAGCTTTATGCATGCCTAATGACTAGTTTGACATTTCTGTCCTTGCCAGTATGATATTGGAATAATAATTATTTCCCGATTTTCCTTTATTCTCATATAGTCTTTAGCAAAATGACCAGGTTTATTGCATCTAAAGCATTTTGGAACATATCTCCTTTGAGATGTTTTATTCCTATCAATATCATTAGATTTACAAAAGAAAGATTGATTATCTGTAGGATTCTTGGATATTGTTAAATCAGATATCATCTTAAACAGAAGTTCCTGTTCTTTGACTACTGGTCTCTGTTATCTTTCTATTTCTTCACTAAGAAATGTTTTTAGTTCCTCTTTTCCCAAATCATGTGATTGTACCTTGAACTCAGATTCTGGAACATCAGTGAAATTCACAGAAATTTCCTTGGATTGTTTATTTTTCTTAGCACCTTTTAATTTTTGAAACCTTCCTTCTCTCACTTTATCTGTAGCCACAATGTTTGTTGAATGAGTTTCATTATACTGAAAAGAGTTTACCTGTTTATTGTTTGTGGAATGAAATATATCTCTAAGTCTCTTTTCCTTTTCCCTAACAAGTTGAAAACACTGTTCAAGATTTTCAATCTTTTTCTTGTATGCCGTTTCTTTCAAATTATCTTCAAGGCCAAGCCTAAACTGATTAAACAGCAACCATTCTAAAGAGGATTTCTATTCAGATGAAACATTAAGTTTATGAGCAATGCTTCAAAGTCTGGTAATACTCTGAAACAGACTCCCTATTACCTTGGATGCCCTGATGAATTTTCCGAATGTTAAGTCCTAATTCTCTTACACTTGAAAATTCAGATATTAGCAAACTTTTAAATGTTGCATAACTATCAGTGCTTCTCAGTAAAGTGGATGTGTTTAAGAATGTTTTGGCTTTGTCCAATAATTTATTACGAAGTATAATTAACAAATGAAAATCTGACCATTTTCCTAAATCTCTAATTTTTTCTGCATATCTAAAAAATGTTTCTACGCTTTCATTACTATCTCCTGAGAAAGAAGGTATTACTAAAGTTGGATTAATTAACTTAAAAAATTCCTCATCTTTAACTAAAGGAACATCACAACTAGAATTACTATCTCCTGTAGCCATTTTACTTGAGTCAAGATTTACTTTCTGTAGTCTAAAATAAAGTTAAGTCACAACCAATCCTGTAAATCGACTGCGCCACTTTATTATAAAGAGATTTTTTCTCTGTTACCAATTGTTATAAAAAGGGAGATTATTTATTAATTTATTATCAATCCTCATTTGTTATGAGATTTTCTCTATTATGATTATTTCTATTTCCAAGTGTTTTTATTTATATGCACAAGGCTTCAATTCCAATTGGTGCAATGACTTTTTAACTGTTTCTTTCAGAATCTGAAAATGACTCAAGACCAAATACAAAATATACACATTTAATAAAACAAAAACAATATATATGTTCCGGTCCAAGTAATTAATCAGTTTATATTAATAATTACTGGCTATTATTAATACAAACTAAATAACAAGGTTCAAGTAAATAATTTACGAGAATTAATCACATGAACCAGTAATTATTAATACTTCCCAACTATTGATGGTAAATGTAATAATTTTCAATTCGCAAAGTTTGGGGGAGGGTGGGGAAGTACCACGTGACTTTTGGAAATTTATTTCTGTTGGTTTTTGATGTACACTTAAACCCACATTGAACATTGTGAGTAATTAATCTAATTATGTGTTGATCATAATTTTTGAGCCCCCTCTATCGATTGACTGTTTTCATTATGAAATTCTATGTATGGTTTTCAGAGAAAATTATACGTGACTCTCGGCTTCATCTCCCTGCCCTGGAAGAAGCTTAGTACTGATTATTCCATTAATGGGAGAGGTTGCCTTTTCTTATTTACGTCATTCGCTAGTAAGTGCATATATTTCTCCACATTTTCATTGATTTTACGTACCCATAAGCATAATGAAGGATTTAGAAATAATGAGAACACAATTTAACGACCAAGTTAATATGTTGAGATCGAAAAAAGGGAAAAATAATCGGTTATTCACAAGAGAAAAGTATTATTCATTTTTAGCGAAAGTTAAAAAGAACAAAGAGAAGGTTTCCAGAAAAACATCCGAAGATTATCAATGGTTATCAAGATATGATATCGTAGAAATTGGAAATGTTGAAACTCATTGTACCTGTTAAACATGAAAGAGACCCGATTATGTATTACACTTTCTTGGAGGAAAATTTTCGGTTAATTCATGATGGCACTCACATTGCCATCGGCCATGGAGGATGAAACAAAATGATGAAAGAGTAGGTTTCTTTGTGAACCCTGCCAAAAGAAATTGAGCATTCCAAAAAAAGGACTCAATGTAAAACCAATTAAAAGCAGCGAATTTAATTCTAGATGTCAGATTGATTCAACTGATATGCAGTCACAAGCTGATGGCGATTATAAATTTATAATGGTTTATCAAGATCATCTTACGAAATTTGTTCAAATTAGAGCTTTGAAAACAAAACGAGCTGAAGAAGTTGCATATCATCTATTGAATGTATTCACAATATTTGGAGCCCCGTGCATCTTGCAAAGTGACAATAGCCGGGAATTCGCGAATAAAATTATTGAAGAAGTCTGCAGAATGTGGAATAAGCTTAAGATTGTTCATGGAAAACCACGGCAAAATCAATGGTTCGGTTGAATGAGCAAACAAGACACTGAAAAAATGTTATCCACGTGGGATAAATTTATTCAATTTATGAAAAACAGAGTACATCACTCTGGGATAGATCGCAGTCACTATGAAGCTACGTTTGGCTGTAAAGCTAAGGTAGGTTTGAAAACATACTTACCGAATGCTGGTCTTGAAATTCATGCTTGCTCTTGTTATCATTCAGGGAGTGAGAGGTGTGATTGAAGTCTGATTAGCAGAATAATGAATTACTGACCATTTAAAACTATATATTTAGAAATTTATGTACATTTAATCATACAAAAACAACATTTATTTTACAAATGATATTCTATCTTTTTCAATTTAGCTACTTGAATACAAATTCTACCCTATGGTTCTTCTTTATGAACTGGTCAATAACACTGTCCTAAAAAGTTGGTTGCAACTTAATTTTCCCAAGCAACATGCACATCTGTAAAGGCTGGCTGAAGCTACTTTCACTGCGTATGGCCTGTGTTTAAGACGATGTGAAGGGAGTGGAAATGGCTATGCGACCGCACGAAATCACAGTGCTGTAGCGAGAATCTCGAAGCTCTGACAACCGAGAAGCCAAGATAGCTTTGACTAGACAAGCAAGCATCGACCTTCACAAAGCTCAATTATTGCCACATAAGCTTAAGACATCTTCTATCTACAAAAATAAAAGCCTAAATGGAATGGTTATAAATGCATGCATTTATTAACAAATAAATATAATTCTCAAGTAATGAGCTTGCGCAGCAAGCATGGAGAATTCACTCCTGCTTACCAGTCGATACCTTATCAGAAATCACGAGTAAAGAAGATCTGCAGATGATATTAAAAGATCAAACTAATAAGGATGTTGAATGTTAGAAGATAATCTCAGAGAAGGAAAGCAGTATTAGGACAGAGAACGGTGGCAATGTGGAAGTGGAAATAGATGATATGAGTGAAGACTTATCTGTTGGAGATCCAAACAAAAACAAAAATAAGAGTGTTAGCCGAATCAAAGGAAACAACATTCTTCTGAAACAGGAACGATCGACAAAGAAGATCAAAGTAAAAAATATAACTAATGTTGAATTAGAAAATGAAAAAAGTAAGGAAAGTACTTCTTTTGCACTCAATGAAATCACAGAAAAAATTCAAGAATCTCGAAGCTCTGCTAAGCAGTCACTTAAGAAGCAAGCTGAAAAAATGTTATTGCTTTCAATGACTAAATTTCCAATTGCAAATGTAGGAGAAAATGTTCGGAGAAGAATTCCAGATGTAGATAGTTTTTTTTACTGTTTGTAAGGAAACTTTTATTTCAGTTAATGAAGTTCCTGATATTTAGATAAGTCTAAGAGAATGTGCCCGCAAGAATTCTAATTTAGGTGGTCAAGGTTTCCAATATTGCAATTGTACAGCCTATTGTTATTCAAATCGCTGTAAATGTAAAAAGTCAGAAATCCTTTGTAATTCCAAGTGCCACAGAGATCTTTCCTGCAAAAATAGGTAATTTGTTTTCAACCGGACAACAATATAATCATATAATAAGGTATTTATCTCCTATTTTTTCTGCTATTAAATAAAATATTTTTATAAAACATGTTTTTATTACATTCACCAGACTCCTCTAGGTATTATTAATAATTACTGGTTCATGTGATTAATTCTCGTAAATTAGTTACTTCAACCTCGTTATTTGGTTTGCATTAATAATAGCTGGGAACTATTAATAATAACCTGATTTATTACATTATCCGTAACATATACACTTCAAATAAAATTACACAACTAACTAGAAAATTAACTGGATCCAAGGCCTTTTAAAATAAACTTACACTTTAGGGATTACCCATTCTCTGACTCATTCTATTACTGGTTTATTTAACATATGCTTAATCATGTCTACTAGACTAAACACCTTGTTTACACAATAACAAAATGTTCATAGTCAGTTTCCTTGTTAAGGCCTTTTTTCGAAGATATAAGATTGTGTTCTTTTTCCATAGAATCCTTTCTCATCACCCTTATGTAGCACACATTATTCCTCCTGACTCATCTTATTTACAGTCTTAACTCCTCCACTTTAAAGGCTCACAGTTCTATGATTCCTTGTTTGGAATATTCTATTAATATGTCCCACGAATGTCACATAAAAACTTAATTTCCTAAGAATAAATTTTGCCAGCCTGCATTCTTAAACTTCCATTAGCTCTTTGTTGTTTTACCTCCATTACCTTGATAACGAATGTTCTCTTGTTGTTTCTGTTACCTCAATACTGAACACTCTCTCTGTCAGCTGTCAATCACCCATCAAACTCCTTGGCGAGCATGCACACTCCATGGAAGTGGCAAGCAAGAAGTTATGTATAATGGTTGACATGTCGTCTCCATTAGCATTACGAAAATGTCATTACAAAACAGAGCG
This sequence comes from Typopeltis vanoorti, assembly GCF_054136105.1. NCBI lineage: Eukaryota > Metazoa > Arthropoda > Arachnida > Uropygi > Thelyphonidae > Typopeltis > Typopeltis vanoorti. The sequence goes on along the minus strand of NC_143573.1, from coordinate 67,184,785 downwards.
CTTAATAATTTTAAACCACAATGAAATTTCTGAAAGCAACACAACTATCCAAATCCAATAAGTACATAAATTTTTTTTTAAATGCTTCACATTTCATTTTGACAAAATAACATTAATAACGTGCACATCGCAAGTGCCAACAATACATATTATGAAACCAAAACTAATAATGTACCAACATAAACAATTTGTAAAAATATTCAGAATTTTAAATTATGACTATTTTTACAATTGGATATATTGAGGAAAATATTCTGTAGAGGGGTGCTTAAGGATCAAAGCTATATAACTGAGAGGAGACCTCCACATAGCCTTTAAAGGAATGCAGAGAACCGATCAGGGCTTCTGACCTAATGTCCAATCCTCACCGTCTCATGGTGCACCCTATTAGGTCTCTATCTGGATACTGAACGAAAGCGGATGGGCTGGCAATTTGCAATTTAGCCGAAAAAATTGTATTCTTTATTGGCTTAAACCAAAATATAAAAAAAATGATGGTACAACATGACAGAATTTCATTCTGGCTGGGGGATTGACCCAGTTAAACAAGGCCCACATTGTTTTTGCCAGGGAACCAGGGCAAACAGCAAAAAGTCAGCTACTGGAACGAATCCTAAACCCCCACCCCAACAACATCACCAGAGTTAAAGATCAGTACTATCAACATAAGAAGCCTGAATGGCAAAGAAATGGAGCTAGCTGAGGAAATAGATAAGTACCAGATCGATATAATAGGGGTGACTGAAACAAAAAAGGCAAAAATTGGTGAGATCTTTCTGAGCAATAAATACAAAATGTTATATTCAGGCAATGACAATCAAAGAAAAGAAGGAGTACCCATAGTATTCAATACTAAATACAAGGCTAATCTTCTTGATTGACAGGCAGTCTCAAGTAGAGTGATGTGGGCAAATATGAGAATGGGAAACAGGACAATGAGACTTATTTATGCCTATGGTCCCACAGAAGGGACTACCAAGGTAGAAGTGGAGGAATTTTTTCATGCTTTAGAGAAAGCAACTGACACAATGAAAACGGAAAAGTAGGTCCTTGTTAGGGGATCTAAATAGCAGAGTAGGAAATTACTGTCAAACACAAAAATATTTTGGGAAAATTTGGAGAAAAGACCAAAGTTAATAATAATAATGGCAAATACCGATTGGATTTCTGCTCAGGACATGCACTGATTATTACTAACACAATGTTCCACCATAAAAATGTACACAAATTAACATGGAGAGAATAGGCAAGGAATAAGAAAAGTCTCATTGACTATGTTGATAATGATGTTTTCTCACTGGTGCAGGGCACTAGTGTACACAGGATTTGAAATTGGAAGTGATCACTTCCAATTTAATCTTGAGGAGGATAAAACTAAATTCCATATTGAAAAGAAGAACATGTAAGAAAGTTTTAAAGTGAATAAAAGTTGAGCAGCTTTCAGATGTGAACTGTAGACTAAAAACACAAACATTATTCAACAAAAAATGAAAGAGTTTGAGAACAAGAACCAAACCTTGGAGATTCAGTGACAAATCCTGAAGAAAACATTGACTGATTCAACCAGAGAGACATGTGGTGAGGTTGTCTGCAAGGATAAAAAAATCAGAACGCCATAGTGGACATGGGAAGTTAAAGAGGCAGTGAAGGAAAAGAAGAAAGCATATCAAACATTCCTGGCAAATAAGTCAGCTTGTGCTCTTAGAGAATACAGAGACAAATTAATAAAGCTAAACACTCTGTAAAACTAGCTAAACAAAAGTCATGGTAGGACTTTGGTAAGAACATAGAAAATAAATATCAAGAAGGTGGCAACATATTCTGGAGGTTGTTGACGAAGCTCAGAAATGAAGGAAAGAGTGCTGTAAAAGGAATTAGAGATGATAAAGGTGACATGAAAACAGGAGAAAAAGATATCCTTGAAGTATTGAGTAATTACTTCAAAAAATTGCTAAATGAAACAAGCAGTGATAGCACATGATAAAAAACACTCAAGACGCAGTCAGGAATACATATCCACGCTTGAAGTAAAAAAAGCAATCAAAAGCATGAAATGTGGAAAGGCAGCAGGAGTAGATGATATCTAACCAGAAATGCTCAAGTATGGAGGAATAAAAGTCTTACAGTGGCTGTAGGACTTTTATAGTCTTACAGCCACTGTAAGACTGAAGGCCTGGACAGAGGGAAGAATTCCACATGATTGGAGTAGAGCTCTCATAGTACCCATATATAAAAAGGGAAATAAAACTGAATGTGAGAATTACAGAGGTATTTCCGTACTGAGTGTTCCTGGTAAGATATATGCAAGTATACTTGAGAAAAGGTTGAGAAGAATTGTGGAACTTGGTGAAGAACAAGCTGGATTCAGGTCAAATAGAGGCTGCCAGGATCAGATCTTCACTTTGCGACAAATAGTGGAGAAATCATGGGAATATAACAAAGATCTGTATTTAAGTTCTGTGGATTTGGAAAAGGCATATGACAAGGTGCCAAGAGAGAAGCTATTCAATACGCTACAGTTATATGGTGTCAGTGGGGCATTATATCAAGCAATACTTAGTCTTTATTTGAGTTGTAAATCAGCAGTTAGGATTGAAGGAAGTACAGGAAGATGGTTTAATGTTAAATCTGGTGTTAGACAAGGATGTACATTATCCCCTCTGTTATTCTTTATCCATATAGATCACATTATGAAGGCAAGTGGTATTAAACCTGTTATCAAAATTGGAGATATTAATCTCAGCTCTCTGCTTTATGCGGATGATGTTATACTTCTAAATAAATGCGTAACAAGTCTGCAAGATTCCCTGACTAAATTGAATAACTGTTGTAATATATATGGTATGAAAGTCAGCAATAAAAAGACAAAGACAATGAAAATAGGCAGAAAAACATTGAAAATATCAACTGCATTGTGAATGGAGAACCTATAGAACAAATAAAACATTCACTTAGGCACTATTTTTAGTGAAGATGGTAAATTAAATTTGGAAATAGACAACAGAATCAACAAAGCTGGTATGGTAGGCAGTCAACTGAATAAATTTATATGGAATAAGAGAGAAATTAGCCAAAACACTAAATTAGTTGTATACAAGAGTATTCAAGCCAATTTTAACTTATGGATCTGAGAGCTGGGTCAGAAGTAAAACACATGACCAAAGACTAGAGACTGCATATATGAGTCCTGAGAAAGATTAGAGGCCTGAACAGATGCCATCAATGGCAATACCATATTAAAAAACGAAGATATTAGGAAAGAAAACTTGCCACTGTCAGCATCCAATCTCAGATGGTATGGTCATTTAAACAGAATGGAATATGAAAGATTAGCAAAACAAGTGTTCTCTGCTAGGATGACAGGAAAAAGACCCAGAGGAAGACCAAGATATAGGTGAATTGATACAGCAAAAAGTGCCTTAGAAAATAGAAATATAAGATCTGATAATGTTGGAGTCTTGACAGGTAACAGACTGATTTGGAGGAAAATTGTAGATAGGAAGTTAGTAATGATGTAATTTTTCATGTAGTACTATCATATCCTGTACACCCCCTTGAGGGTATATATATATCAGGAATTTGATGATGATATTCTGTAGATTATCATGTAGGTCGCCACCGTGCAGTATGGCTTCAACTGCGATTCCATCAGTCCCTGCAGCTTTACCTGTTTTTTGCTTGCTAAGTGCTGTTTTGAGTTTGTCAACAATGAAGTTGTTGTAGTTTATAGGCATTTCTTCATTCATGTTTTTAACACATTCGCTGCCACGCTCCTCGGCATAGTTCGTTCCCACATGCCAAGCACTTTCGTGTCTTCCAGGTTCACTATGAGTAATCTCGTAGCTGGCTTATCAGACGTTATTTTGCTTCATATGCCAACTACGAGTAATCTCGTATCACCTGCATCTTCAAGGTCGCTACAAGTAATCTCGTAGCCGGCTTATCAGACAGAATTTTGTTTCATATGCCAACTACAAGTAATCTCGTATCACCCTCACCTATATATTACATGCGCTGATGACTGTGTTTATTGCGTCTAGTCTCTAAAAGCCTTCAGTCTCACTATGACCAGTAAAAGAAAACTTACTGAATAAAGAATTAGAAGCTTACGCTAATATGAGCAATGATAAATTTAATGAATTATTTGGTTCCGATTCCGAAGATGAAGTTTGCGTCCAGCCAAATACATCAACATTTACTTATTGGGAAAATTCAGAACAAGAGTCCCCACAATTTGACTTTGTTGAAACTTTGGGTTTTAAAATTGACACTGCAAATTTCAGTATCAAAAAGTTGATTGAACTTTTCTTTTCTGAAGATTTTCTCACACATTTAGTTGAACAAACCAATTTATATTATTTAAATTAAGGGGATATTAAATCCCACATTGTTTTAAAACCGAATAAGAAACTCAAAGATCAAAATCAAAGAGTTTCATGCCGAATATAGTAACTATAAAAGTATCGCCGACTACTAGCATTAGCTAAAGCACTTAGTTCAAGTACGTAGTACAAACTAGGGCAACTTGCACAAATTTATATGCTTTACAAAATATTGCAAAATTACCAAATACTATTCCACCTTACGAAAGAATTAAATGGCCAAAGAATTTGGCAAATTTATGCACATTTTTGATATATGTTTTTTTTGATATATTTTTGATGAGTCTTCGGACTCCTTGGAGGTATCAGGAATAATAATAATAATAATAATAATATACATTCAAAATGCGCATACATTTTATAATATAATTAATGGAAACGCAATGACTGCATTAAAATTTAGAGAGCAATTTATCTCAGTTTTTGTTGGAATGGATGAGCTTACAGCATCACAGATTTCAGCAAGATTAGGGATCTTCATTATTTGAAAATTTTACCACCTACAGAAAAAAAGAATCACCCGACAAAGCCATGGTGAGTATGTACACGAAACACGTTATTATTGTCCTGTTTGCCAGGAAAAACCACCATTGTGCTTGGAAAATTGTTTTAAAGTGTATCGTTTGTAATTTGAATAAATTGGTTTTTATTTTATTGATTTCATTTTATTATTTTTATTGATTTACAAATTACGTGTTAACTCGTGCTTGGCATAGGAGGTCGGTAATCGACATACGAGTATTTTCGTAGTTGGCTTCTGAGGCACATATATAATATACTATATTTTAGCTGAAATTATTTCCCTTCTACCAAGCCCCCAGACATGCTCTCCACTTTATTCACAAGGGTCCAAATTAAGGTACTTATACTAAGGGTTAACTCGCACTTGGTATAAGAGGTGGGTAATCGACATACGAGTATATTCGTAGTTGGCTTGTGAGGCTCATATACCAACTATGAGTATACTCGTAGTTGGCAGCAAACGTGTTAATGTTAAGTAAACTTTTAAAGTAGTTTTGCCATTCTGATAACTCTTGATTTTTTGGGTTTCCTTTCTCTGTTACTAAGATGTTTCACAATCTGAAAAGCTTCTTTTGGTTTCTATGAAAATCCTCCAAAGTCTGACATATGTTTTGTATGTGGGATTCTTTGTCTCTTTTTAGTGATTCACATACTTAGTTATTTATTATCTTAGTTTTGCTTCATCTGTTCACTGTTGTTTCATTCTTTGCTTGAGGATATTTCTGTGATTAATCAGTTTTGTGGAGGAAATTCTGTGACACCCAGTTTTCTGCTGGTTTTGGGATATATTTTTCCAGTGCTTCTGTTGCAGCTTCTTTGATTAAATTATTGAAGTTATTATTTTCAGTGTTATTACTCGTAAGCACTAGGATTTTTAGTTGTTTGCAAATGGCTTCTTTATATTTGTTTTGAGGGATCTTCTAAATTGTTCCATTTTATATATCTTGTTGCTGTTTTCTTTGAACTGGTAGCTGTGTTAGCTGAAGCTTGATGTGAGCACTAATGATTCTGATCTGAGTTAAGAAAGAGGGTGTTGTAAGCTCTACAGTTCTGTATGGATCTAACCCATTTAGCATTTATAAGTATGTAATCGAGTTGAGATTTTGATCCATATTGTGACTAGCTAACATATTTTCAATTGAAAAGTCCTAATGAAGATTTATTTGCATCCTACACAGGATTTAAGCCCAAGTAGTACTTCCAATTAAAGAGCATCAAACTGACTGAAGTACAAAGGTCCAGATACATTTTAAGTGCATTTCATTGGTCATTAAGGATGTTAGTAAATATCCTATAATCCATTTCATAATGGAAAAGGAATCAACTACTTCTCCTTTTCCTAGATACATTAGCCAAGTGCCTTTTAAATGGTTCATTTCTTTTTTTTTTTTATTTATAAAGCCTACACATACACAGCAGAAAATATTTACACAAACAATTCCACCATCATCCACAATCAACAGTAAGATATCCTAAAACAGTTAATGTATATCCCAGAGTTATCTGTTCTAATAATATTGCTCATACCACTGAACTCACCTACCTTCACCACACTTTTTAGTCAATAGCTATAATCCCCCCCAAAATTCATAAAATACTAAATTCCCTCCATATCCTCCTCCTCTAATATACAAGACCATAGCAAAGCCGTTATTATCCCATATATTCAGGGTACATCTGAAAAGATATCCAGAGTGTGTAATAAATATGAGCTTCCACACTACATTCAAACCAGCAACCTCATCTCTTCACCTAAGGGCAATCTCTGTTCTTTATTCCATCTAGGAGTATATGAAGTACCCTGTACTTGTGACCTTGCTTACTATGAAAAGACAAAAAGATCTGTTGCCATCTGCCTCAGAAAAGATAAAAAATATATTTGGCATTGGGTTATGGCAAGTTGGGACTGGAAGACTATGCTTGGACACCCTTCACCCAGGGTTAGATAAAGTGCTACACAGAAGTCACAACAAGTCAGAGACTTTAGGAATCAGCAGCAGCTTTAAAACATTTCCCAAGCCTTAATAAGTATGGCTATATCAATTTACCAAAAAATAATGGAAGACAGTCATTTTAAGATCAAATCAATGTTTGAATCAATTACTAAAAAAAGTTTGTTTTGATTTTTTTTTTTATGGCACGAAGACATCATAGGTCATACTGCACCAGGACACAGCAGTACATATGGTATTGGTTAGTAGAACAATCGCAAACATCCATGCCCTTGCCAGGAATCGAACCCGCAACCTCTTGGCTGGATACACTAACCACTCAGCCAACCAGGCTGGCACTGCAGAAAGGAGACATCCATTTTTCCGAACTGTATATAACTTGACTTGTCAAATTTTTCATTTTTGAACTACTTCAATAATTTTATAGAGCCTAATATCTTTATAATCCATTGCTCTTAAAGTATGTGGTAGACTGTTCAAATTTAATCAGCAGTAAGAGATCTCAATATAACATTTTCAAAAAAATAAAAATAAAAAATTAACACATCCCCTTTCTGCAGTTAGCGATTCATTTGTAAACATTTTTATACAACAATGGATGGTGCCAATTAAGATGTAAGTAATTTTTGTGTTATCCACATTACAATTTTAAACTGCTCCCACTATTAACTAGTTGCTGCTGTTTACATTCTGTGATAAAATGTCTGTGTTCCAAAGATGCTGGATATAAATTCAGTGAAATATCAGCAACTCAGTAAATAAATAATTATTTATTTTCTTATTTATTATTTGGGGTTGAATTAAATCATTAAAAAGTATAATGAACCAGCAGTACACATTAGTCTCTCTACATGTCTTTCAGATAAAAGTATAGTTTTCTTACGTTTATATGTGTGTATGTTTTCTTTAATAATTTTGTGAAATATGCATTTAAATAATTTATTTTTCATTTGTACCAAAATTAATGAATATTAGCATGATAATCCTGCCTGCTTGGAGAGATCACTTAGCAGAAACAAATGTTCTAAGGAATGCAGTACTAATTCTTAAACCTCAATAGTAATATAAAAAACTGTGCCAGCTGAACAATTCTGCTCAGATAAAACCCAAAAATTTTTGTTTCTAATCTAAAATGAACTAGCTTATTTGACCTTTAAGAAATACAGGTCAAATAATTTGTTATTTGACCATCTCATGTTCATTAAAAATATCATTTAATAATTAAATTACTATTTTAATGAGAATTAAAGTTCTTCACCAAGTGCAGCTATTAATTTTTAGTTTTCAATTTCCCTATTCTAATTTTACATGTAATGAATTTCTTTTGATGTGTTTTATAGATAAAGTGATATAAGTACTTGGTTGAGACCACTTTCTTAGGTGTTAAAATCCATGAACTAAGACCACTATCACATTGGATAACACTTTCTTCTTATCCTAAATTAAAGACCTAATGTTTAAAGTTGGACTTTATCTAAATGTATGAATTACAATGGCAAATTTCAATAATTCACTCTCTTTAATTGACCAATAGAGAATAGTATCCATGTTTCATGGGTTTATGGAAGGAAAACAAAAATTGTTTTTGGAATAATATAACTTGGCTTAAACTACATAATGTTCAGCTCAAAAGATAATGATAATGTATCATCTATATATAATTACATTTATATATAGATAATACAATATCTATACATTGTATAATACAACAAGCACATGAAATAGCATGTACATGCTAGCTTTTGAGATGGCAGATATGCTATGTCTGCCATCTGAAAGACAAAATATAAAAACCTTTATACTACATTAACTCATATATATATATATATATATATATATATGAGTTAATTTATTTATTTACTAACGTTCCTACGGACGAGGTACTTACATTACTACAGGATAAATTATCCAAAAAAATGTTCACTTTATTAAAGCATTGCATTCATTCTGGTTACTTCAGATATAAGGACTCCATTTACCAACAAATACAAGGCCTGGCAATGGGCAACCCTTTGTCCCCTGTGCTAGCTAACATCTTCCTTGAAGACTTTGAAAAGAAAGCCATATCTTCCTTCTCATTTAAACCAAAAGTTTGGAAAAGATATGTTGATGATATATTCATTATTTGGAATCACGGGCACACAGCTCTCACAGATTTTCTTCGTCATCTAAACATCCAACATCCTAATATAAAATTTACTGCTGATATAGAAAATAATAACTCTTTACCTTTTTTGGATGTTATGCTTACACGATACTCTGAAAGATTAAAAATCTCTATGTACAGAAAACCTACGCATACCAATAGATATCTGCATAATCTTTCTCATCATTTTCCACCACAAAAACTTGGAATTATATCTACCTTAGGACACAGAGCATGTTCTCTCTTAAATGAACAAGATGAACTACAAAAAGAAATGAATCACCTCACTCTTATTTTTAAACAAAATGGATACTCTGAAAAAACAATTAAGAAACTTCTTCTGAACCCTCCTAAGCAGTGCACAACAGAGACTATTAATTTTAAAGGTAGCATCTCTATTCCATACATTAGCACAGTCTCTAAGAAAATAGCTAAAGTCCTTAAAAAATATAATATCAGGACCTTCTTCACCACACTTCCAAAAATCCGCTCTCTAATCAGCCATCCAAAACCTACTCATCACAACCTTAAGTACCCTGGAGTATATAAATTGTGGTGTGATTGCAATATCCCATACTTTGGTCAAACTAACAAATCTATTGAACAACGCATAGAAGAGCATAAGAGAGACATCTCATACAAAAGATCTCATGCAACTGCGTTATCCAGTCATGTTCTTTTTTCAAATAATCCTAATGATGACCAACAAAGCCACTCTGTATGCTGGAATAGATCAGAAAATATTTTTCGCTGTGAAGATGAGTTTGAAAGAAAAATCGTAGAATCAAGGGAAATCCTACTGAACCCGGTCCACTTAAATAATAATTTAAGTTATAACATCCCAGATAGCCATGCTGCAGTTATTCAATATTGGCGTTCACGTGAACTTACACGCACAATTGCAACAAACAATGGCACGCCAGTTGGAACAACTTGAAAAATACAACGTTTTTATGTATCGATTATGTGAGGCAATTTGTACCTGTAATTTCCAGTTTGTTTATTTAAATAATTCAATGTTTATTAGTATTCCTTTCCTTTATAAATACCTGAAGAAGGCTGCTATATGCCAAAACTAGTAGTATTTATCATTAAAATCTTGTAAAATGTTATCTCGGTCTTGGAGTCATTAAATCTATTTTTTGAAATATATATATATATAGGATGCCCTTACCTGGATATAATTGTGGGCTTGCATGCATGATTCATCAAACTTGCTGTTGGATAGATGCCTGTGGCAACCCTCACCTGTCTTTGACTAAATACAGAACCACACTCACTAACCTGTGGTGACACCTGAAGTTCTGTAACAGCATGTGCATTACAAACTAACTGTAAAATATGTCTAAGAAGTAATCCTCCTATAAACATCTCAAAAGTTGGTGGGCCAGAGCTCACATCAACATCATCAACAGATCCAAGGGAAAGTCGGGAGTGGATGGGACTTCGAGATTTGTGTGTTGGAGTAGATGGAGCAGACCCAACTCGTGAAGATACGAGAGCAATGCTTGACAGTCTGTCTCTCAAAGTATTGCATTCTAAACCGGCAAAGAATCCTGCTCTATCCAACAACATCAGAAGCAGCAAAGCTGTCTTAAAATAAAAATTAAAAAAACATAAGAAAAAATTTATATTTCATGCAATTTATAAGTCAACAGACTTATATTAGGTTTAATTTCCTAATTGACAAATGAAAATTATTCCCACAACAAATAACTAATTTTTCATACATAATAATGTGAACCAATTAATATTGAAAGTTGAGAGAAAATTATGCATATTTATGAATTAAACAAAAACATTCTTAATTTTGAACACTTTATATTTTAATTAAAAGTTATGTCAGCACTGTGACTGCTTGACAACCATCATAATTATGGGAATACGGATTAAAAGGAAAAAAATAGGAAACAAGAAAAGGAAATTTCTGACTTAAAACTGAAACTTGTGGGACTCCATCTTCTTGGGTATACTGTCTGGAGAGCAGTTCCCAAGCAGACTTGGAAGATTCAGTTGGATAAAAAAGTTCTTGATGAAGAGAAGGTTTCTTATGAGACCAAAGTTGTATAGGTCGTTTAATATTCCGAATCTCCAAGCAGTATCAGATATTTTTTCCATATAACCAATACCTGCATATTAGGAAAGCATCTCTAATGGATGTTTCTAGCCAGTATAGATGATCTGTTGTTGAATGGTATTTACAGAAGCCAGATTATGTTCTGGGGAAAAAAAATATCCATATTTTATGGTTTCACTCCAGAAACCATAAAATATGGAGAACCTTTTCCAGAATCTTCAACAGGCAGCTGGTCAGAACAATTGAACAATAGTTTATTGGAGATTTTGGATCCTTCCCTGGTGTGGGAACAGCAATAATAACAGCCATTTTCCAGATATCCAGAAACCTATTCTCACAGAAAATTCTGTTGAAAAGATGCAGTAATTGATTCATGGCAGATGGTGACAGACGTTTAATCATCTTGTTATGGATGTTATCTGGATCAAAAGCAATTGGATGCCATTTAAGCAAAGCAACTCAGATTTCTTTCATGAATGGCTGGCTATATTCTTCAGTACTGTTCGAAGTTTACTACTGATGAATAATTATCAAGAATACTACTGATGTTTTAGCAAAATTCTAGCAAATTTAAAGCACTAGTGGTAGAGGGCAGTGGTAGTGATAAGATGGAGGTAATGCATGTATCAAGCTGTTATAGAAAAAATAAGCATTAGTAGTGAGGAATGATATCGTGTTTATTTCATTGCCAATATTGGTTTTTATGTTTGCACTATTCAAATTGACAATTATTTTGTATATCTGTGTTATTTTGTTAGGGTTTTAGTGTTCCACTATTGTCAGTAATGTATCCATCTGTTCCGATTGTATTCAACATGGTGGCACCAGTTTTAGCAATTCACCTAATTCCCCACCATTTTAAAACTACATAGCATAGTTGATGATTTCGTTGCTAGATATGCAACCCATTGTCTAAAAATATGGTTTGTATTTTTAGACAATGGGTTGCATAATTTTTAGAGATGGGAATGTATATGTGTACATGAAATGTAGGTAGTGGGAAACAAGTATCTCAACATCGGGATTTAGCATCAGTGGAGATAGTGTTTCAGAAACAAGTAAAATTCAGTTTCTGTGGATGTCAGTAGTGTGTTGGAGGGTACAGAGAGAATATTAAAGACATATGCATGGACTTAACCTTGGGCAATGTAGCGGGTGGAGATAGTTTGTCTGATGGCCATGATTTGTATGTAAATACTGATAGCAGATGTGTAGAGAGAAAAACACAACTGCTGAGAATGGAAATTGAAGGAATGAATACTGAGTTGAGGAGAGTGAATAAAGACAGAGGATGGAGAGGTTGTCTAGTGTGAGAAGAATGAAAGACAGGGGAAGAGTGGAAATAGAGAGCATAGAAGGAAGGCATCAGAGAGAGGAAGGTGAAAGAATGGCAGAAACAATGGAAGAGAAGAAAGTGCAGAAAGTTGAGAGAGAGAGGCAAGGGATAGAGAGAGAGAGAAGCAAGGGACAGAGAGAGAGAGAGAGATGAGAGGGGAAATGGGAGAGATTGGAAGCTGTAAGAGTTGGGGATGCCAGTGAGAGAAGGATGAATGAATCTGTTTGTAGCATAACATATGAAGATTCAATGATTCGGAGTGTGCAGAGTAGAGTGCCAGAGGAGTACTTGCTGGTAGAGTGATAGAGAATAGGTGAAAATTTTGAGGAGATGATAGTAATCGTTGGAACGAATGAGAGGGAGTGTGAATACTGAAGCGCGAGGTTAAGGTTGATGTTAGATGTGCAGAAGAAATGTGTCTGAGGAAAGATAGTGAGCATATTGCACCAGTATAATAGAGTGAAACAGAAGAGCAATGATCACGAATGAGATTATAGCAAGAATGTGCAGGAAAGAGGTCTGGAATATGTGGATGCATGGGGTATGTTTGAGGACAGAAGAGCATTATATGCAAGAGATGGGTTATATTTGAATGCAAAGGGGTGCAGGCATTTGGAGAAACCATTGTTTTTCTGGGCAAGTGTGTCTATCAGAGCAGGGAAATTAGAATTGCAGTGGAATATAGCAGGAATGGCCTCATGTGGAGATCGTTGCATGAGAAATGAGGGAGGGTGTACACTATATTACAGATCCGGGTGAAGAATGAGGGAAGTAATAATAGCTATAAGAATACTGACAATGCATTGATTTTTCTATATGCAAATGCTAGGAACATTAGAAATGACAAGAATGAGTTTGTAGCACTGATTGACTCAGCCTCTCCAAAGGTTGTTGGTATCAGTGAAACTGTTAACTGAGGAGAATGTTCTAAGACAGTGTTTCTCAACCTGTGGTCCACAGACCACAAGTGGTCTGCAGGCAGACTTAAATTAAATAAATAAATATATAGTTTTTAATTATCCAAACAAAACAAATTAAAATTGAATAAGTAAAATTTATTGAAATAAAATGGATACTTATAAAAACCAACAGATAGCTGCAGAATGTTCATTCCATGAACATTCTACCGCTACAATAATTTGTAGCTGCAGCATTATTTATTTTGTATCCAAACACAAGTAGTACAGTAGTAAGTAAGTGGCACAACATTATTTACAACAAATTAGGATGCATTACAAATGAAAATAGCTTAAATTTGGTAGATGAATTATACAGGGAATAATAAGTAAAATATGAAGAAAAAGAAACTATACATAAGTTATATATAATAAATATGATCAGATGTTCCTCCAGTATCTTGCGCAATCAACTACTCTTTCTGTGCATGATATAAGGTCCTCTTTTGTGCAAGGTGATTGAAGGGGACAAGAAAGAAGGTGGTCGATGGACTGGGTTGTCCCACACTCACAATTGTTTGGTCCAGTGAGGTAGCCCCATTTGATGAGGTTTTGTTTGCAGCATCCTGTCATTCGAAGTCTGTTGAGGCTTTTCCAAGTATTCCAGTCCAAGTGGGCACCACATTGAAGATGTTTGGCTGTTGGAATATCAGTATTACTCTCTGGGTATACTGTAAGCCATTGTTGAAGTCTTGTCTCTGGAGGGTTTTTAGGTGGTTCAACAGTTGCTAGGAAGCTATGTCAGGATCTTAGTCTTTGGGGTGCTGTAGTCTGGCTGAAAAGTGGGTGGCATTCATCTGCTTCTTTCATCAGATAAGAATGCAGATCTTCGAATCGAAGGGAATGCAATACCAGCCAAAGTATACAGGTCTTTAGTTGTGGTGGTTTCAGGCATTCTGTAATTAAATGGCAGCTTTCATTCAATGCTGGGTCGAGTTTTTCAGCATGGCAGGATCTGGACCATACAGGACAGGCATATTCAGCAGAAGAACAGCAATGCCTGTTGCCTTCTTATTGTTAAGGTGGAAAAGGCCAGTCTGGGTTTTCAAGGGGTTTGGTTTTAACTGACTGCTGCTATAATATGTGGTTAGACTATTTAAGGCAAGTGATAGAGTAGTTTCAATGGACTTGAAATTTTTTGATCGAGTAGCTATGGCAAGGTCATCAGCATAGATAAAATTTCTAGTACCTGGAAAAATGGGGAGATCATTGATGTAAATGTTGAAAAGTATTGGTGATGACACACTTCTCTGGGGGAGGCCATATTTTGGTGATGCCAGCGGCTCTTCTTACCACCCAGGTCCACAAAGAAGCGTCTGTTTTCCAAGAGTGATTGAATCAGGAGCTGCAGAATGACGAGTAATAAAAGAGCAGTGAAGTGACCAACAATATGGTTTAATTGCTTCTGCCTTCCCTTGCTGTTTTATCAGATTTGAAACATGTATTATCCACATTTCAATCAACTCCTCGTTGTTTATTGATTTTTATTATTGAAGGTTTTCCTCCTTCAACCAAGGCTCAGTATATCTTCAGAAGTGCTAAGTGATACTTGGACAAAATGTGTCTTGAGTTAACCCCAGTATTTATATATTTTTTGGAAACTTTTTTTTATAATGGAAAAGTGGCTTAGAACTAGAGCTTTAAATAGCAAAGCAAATGAAACAGGTGATGCTAACCCTAATTGTGATACACATATTGTAATGGCGAGTTACAACATGTGTATCATGCATTGTAAATCTGATACTATTAAAGTAGAAGAAACAAGCAGTTCAAAGAAAAAATACAGTAGGAAATATAACAGTTCATATTTGGAATTCAGGTTTACTTGGTGTAGAGATGAAAGTGAACAGAAACCTCAATGTGTTTTGTGTTATGAAGTGTTGTCGAATGAGTGCATGAAACCTGCAAAACTCCGACATTTAGAAACTAAACATTCATCATCATCAAATTCCTGCCATGTATTGTCGAAGGGGTGTACAGGATATGATGGTACTACGTGAAAAATTTACATCATTACTAACTTCCTACCTACAATTTTCCTCCAAATCAGTCTGTTACTTCTCAAGACTCCAACATTATCAGACCTTATATTTCTATCATCTAAGGCACTTTGTACCGTATCAATCCGCCTATATCTTGGTCTTCCTCTGGGTCGTTTTCCTGCCAACCTGGCAGAGAACACTTGTTTTGCTAATCTTTCCTCGACCACTCTGTTTAAGTGACCATACCACCTGAGATTAGCTCTGCTAATGCATTCCTGGATGCTGACAATGTCAAGTTCTTTCCTAACATCCTCGTTTTTAATATGATATTGCCATTGATTCCATCTGTTCATGCCTCTAATCTTTTTCAGGACTCTCATATCTGCAGTCTCTAGTGTTCGGTCAAGTGGTTTACTTCTGCCCCAGCTCTCAGATGCATAAGTTAAAACTAGTTTGAACACTGTCTTGTATACAGTTAATTTAGTGTTTCGACTAATTTCTCTCTTATTCCATATGAATTTATTCAATTGACTTCCTACCACATCAGCTTTGTTGATTTTGTTGTCTATTGAAACTAAACATTGTGATGTGAAAAATAAGCAGCTAACTGAATTTTTTCAGTGATGCTTAGGGACATTAAATTATGGGAATGATAGTTTTGGCCATGGGTTCCATTAATAGCAAGGCACTGGAAGCATCCTATCTCTTAAGTTTGTACATAACGAAAACGAGGAAACCTCATTCTATCGGGGAAAATTTACTACTTCCAGCTATAAAAGGTGTGGTAAAAACGATGTTTGGCAACAAGTTACTATAAGATGTTGATTTGATTCCTCCTTCAAATGACACTGTCGTTGCAGAATTAATGATATGGCAGGTGATAGAATCTCAGTTAATTGAAAGAGTTAAGAAGAGCCCTTATGCATTACAAATGATGCGCAGTTAATATGCTATGGAAGATATGCACATGATAACAACATTCATGATGATATTCTGTTTTGTAGAGCTTTATCATCCCAAACAACTGGAGAAGAAATATTTCACACTCTCAATAATTACATAATACGCAAAAGGATACGGAGTGGGAAAAATGTATGGGCTTCTGTTCGGACGGAGTTTGTGCCCTTACATTCAGGCATAGTGGGGTTGCTTCTAAGGAAGTCAAGGAAGTAGCTCTGGATATGAATTGGGTGCACTGTTTCATACACAGTGAAGCATTAGCCTCCAAAGGAATGGCACCAGAATTTAAAACTGTGCTATACAATGCTGTAAAGCTAGTTAATTTTATTAAGGTTTGAACATTAAATAACAGGTTATTTTCAGTACTCTGTGATGAAATGGGCAGTGAATATATACAACTTTTGCTTCATTCTGAGATTCACTAGCTTTCCATGGGCAAAGTACTAATAAGGTTATTACAATTAAGGCACAAAGTTTTATTGTTTGTAAATGAACGTAATTCTAATTTTGTATCACTTCTTGTTGACGAAGCATGGTTATCGACAATAGCCTATCTTTGAGACATTATTTTGAAATTAAATGAACTAAATCTCTTCAGGGAAATTCTTCAACTGTTCTTGATGCCTATGACAAAATAAAGGCATTCGAGAAAAAACTGGTGTTATGGATTAGTTATATAAAAGACAATTTGCGCCTTTTCCAAACATTGGAATCCTTTTTAGTGGAAAATGATATTTTTGTTGATTCTGAGTTTCTGGAAAGGATTTGTGACCACCTCAAAACTCTGAAACAGAATTTTGAAACATATTTTCCAAATAACTTTTATAAGAAATTTCTGTGGGTTTGCGCTCCATTTCAGGTTTACAGTCATGAGAACGATCTTTCTTTATCAAAAAAAAAACCCAGTTAATTGAGCTTTCAAAGGATAGTGGGCTTAAAATGCAATTCTGTGATCTTGGTTTGGCTCGATTCTGGATCTCGCCTTCAGTGAGAAGTAAATTTCCCGAATTATATGAAGATGCATTGAAAATCGTCATGCAGTTTTATACAACTTTTCTTTGTGAGAAAGGATTGTCATCGCTCCTTCAAACACACTAATAAAGAAATCATCTTAGTGTGTTTGCCAATCTTCGCCTGAAGTTGACCAATATTGAGCCAGATATCCAGCAACTCTGCAAGGGCCGAGAAGCTCAAACATCTCATTAAAATTATTAAAGAACACGTAAGACCACAGTAATAACTTTTTAATTAATAAGGTACAGATATTTCATACTAAATCTAATAGTACATCTTCAGTGTTACAATAACACTGAAGATGTACTATTAGTTTTAGTATGAAATATCTGTACCTTATTAATTAAAAAGTTATTACTGTGGTCTTATGTGTTCTTTAATAATTATACTATGCCACAGGTACCTCTAAAAATAAGAATCATCTCATTAAAAGTAAATTGTAATATAATCATATCGGATTATTTATTTGTTTAATAAAAATTAAAACTTTGTTTAATGATGATACACTTTTAATAGTTTACTTCCAATTTAATTATGTTTCCATATGTATTCAAAACATGCTTTTAGATTATGCTATAAATGGCACGGTTTTTCCAAATGTTGGTAATTCCCACATAGGCTTTTAAAAAAATTACATAACTTAGTGGTCCGTAGAATTGTTTTTGGCATTTTACTGGTCCTTGGGATTAGAAAGGTTGAGAAAAGCTGTTCTAAGAGAGAGAAATCGAAGGGTATAGCATATTTCAGCAGGATAGGGAGGATAAATATGGTGGTGGAGGAGTGTTACTCATGATAAGAGATGAACTGTGTGCTCTGAGAGTGGAGAATCTCAATGGAAATAATACTAATGGCAATATAGATGGAGATGAGCAGGAAATATTTAGGCAAATTCGTTTCGCCTAAACATTTGCCTACACTTTTTTTTCGAATATTATTAATGTGTCTATCTGTCCACCATGTTTTATCTCATTCCCTTTCACCATTATTAAGAAAAAAATGTTACCTTACTTTTCGGAACCCCTCGTATTTTATGAAATGAAGAAATTTTAAGATTGATATTTGAAAATATTTGTGTTCCTAACTACAAAAAATTGTATAGGTGCATGCTCCCAAAGTGAAATACATAGTTAATTAGCTTGTGAACAGTTTATAAATAAACTGTAATCAGAAATATCTGTAGTTGGAATTGTTGGTGAAATAGTTGGCCTGGTTTTTTTTCCAAGTGGTTAATATACCCGTTCTACAACCACTTAATTAATTCTCACAAGAGAATTAATTATGTATTTCAGTTTGGGAGCATGTAAACATTTTTTTTTTTTTTTTTTTTGCAATGTTTTGACAGAAACCACAATTTCATTCTAGAAATGGTTTCATTATTTCTCTTTGGTGGTACCATCTGGCTTTCTATGATAAGTGCTTTTGTTTTCATTAGTTGGATTTTTTCTTTTTAGAAAATTGTGGATGGCCAATATCCATCATTCTTCAAAAGGAAAAATATATAATTATAAGATTATTTATGCAATTATAAAAATATAAAATATAGAATGACAATAATTTTGGCATTTAAAACAGTACAAATGGTTTGAAGAGAAGTTCAAATAGCCTGCTTTCACTATGTTAGTGGTTGAGGTGTGTTGCAAGTAAAGGATAACATTCCTCATGGGAACCAGATGACTATCCATACATATGAATATTCTTCTCATTGCTATAGCTCCTTGGTCTTTCATTTCTGAGTAGATCTTTTTGTCTGGGACATTAAGGGGATCCTACTCTGATATTACTCCTTCAGAATAGTTTAAAGCTTTGTGTAACTGTGATTGGTATTCTCCTGATGGAATTTGCATGGAGATGCTCTGTATGTCTGATTGTTTCTATAAGAATGTCACCTGAATGGAGTTTCTTCACTGATTTGGGGGACCCTGCCAACCCTTCTGGTTGAGTCAGTATTAAAAAGATTGGTACATTTACAGTTGCTTTTGATAATTTTTACTATTTTTTTTTTTTGTTTGTTTTCATTTGATGTTTCTTTAGTTTATAGATGTGGTTGGGACTTGATAAACAAGAGGATGAAAAATTATTCATTCTCAAAGAGATTTTGATACAGCATCTGAGATCCCCCACTCTCCACAGAGAAATATATGGATGCCCATTCTCTGGCAAGTAATCACTATGCTCAGAAGTAGAACTCCAGGACTATCTCAGATGCCATATGGACCAATCTTTGGGCCCTGTTCCAAGACCATGGGAAAGAAGACCCACTGCAACAGTATTGGGCCTTATGGGCAATTCCACCAGCCTACTGATCTTTGACAGGGCATCCAGAACTACCCATCTTGACAAAGAGGACACCAAAGTAGTGGACTATCCAGGTCTCATCTTTCCAGATGTCCACAGGTTGTACTACATGGCAAACAGAGCAGCAAGGCGGATCCCAATGATGTGATTTGAAAGACAGGAAAGTAAAGAGGACTCAGGAGAAGTAAAGTGACAAATATAGGAAAACATAGCAAAAGGAAAAGAACAAAAGGGACAGTACAGTCACTGGGAGGTCTTCTCAACCATGGTAACTCACATGGAGGGGAAGGGGGGAGAGTTGATGCTTTGGGACCAAAATTTACTAGAATTAGCTATAGACATTTTGTTCCTTACTAGAACGTGATGTGTCACATTCAAACCCCATCAACCTTTATTGCTGATGCTTGTCATTAGTGTACATGCATGGCACTCAGCAATAGCTGATGAATGTTCTGTCAACTCTTAAAATGTGACCAGTTGAAAAGGAAGTCAGAATTGATTTCTCAAACATATCCCACCCCCATCTTTTTAATTTCCATAGGTTTCACTTTTCTTTCTTGACAAAATTAGTTTTGCCATTCCTGGGATTATCTTTAACATACTTCTCTCTATCTTAAAGTCATAATTTTTGACCCATAATTTTTCATAATTTTTGACCCATAATTTAATGCACACATCCATGCTTTTATGAAACCATCAGGAACTACATCTAGTTTTTCTGGCTGTTCACATTCATTGAACAACACAAACAAAATTTCTCACCATCATCATCAAATTCCTGCCATGTACCCTCAAGGGGTGTACAGGATATGATAGTACTACATGAAAAATTTACATCATTACTAAATTCCTATCTACAACTTTCCTCCAAATCAGTCTGTTACTTGACAAGACTCCAACATTATCAGATCTTATATTTCTATTGTCTAAGGCACTTTGTACCGTATCAATCCACATACATCATGGTCTTCCTTTGGGTCTTTTTCCTGCCAACCTAGCAGAGAACACTTGTTTTGCTAATCTTTCCTCTTCCATTCTGTTTAAATGACCATACCATCTGAGATTAGCTCTGCTAACACATTCCTGGATGCTGACAGTGACACCTTGGGTCAAGTGTTTTACTTCTGATCCAGCTCTCAGATCCATAAGTTAAAACTGGTTTGAACACTGCCTTGTATACAGCCTAATTTAGTGTTCCGACTAATTTCTCTCTTATTCCATATGAATTTATTCAACTGACTTTCTACCATACCAGCTTTGTTGATTCTGTTGTCTATTTCCATATTTAATTTACCATCTTCACTAAAAATCGTACCTAAGTAGCTCAAATGTTTTACTTGTTCCATAGGTTCTCCATTCACAACGCAGTTGACATTTTCAACAATTCTGCCTATTTTCATCGTCTTTGTCTTTTTATTGCTGGCCTTCATACCATATCTATTACAATAGTTATTCAATTTAGTCAGGGAATCTTGCAGACTTCTAGCAGATTTATTTAGAAGTATAACATCATTCGCATAAAGCGAAGAGCTGACATTAACACCGCCAATTTTGATAACATGTCTAATACCACTTTCCTTCATAATGTGATCCATATAGATAACGAATAACAGATGGGATAATGTACATCCTTGTCTCGCATCATATTTAACATTAAACCATCTTCCTGTACTTCAATTCTAACTGCTGATTTACAACTCAAATAAAGACTAAGTATTGCTTGATATAATGCCCCACTGACACCATATAATTGCAACGTATTGAACAGCGTCTCTCTTGGCACCTTGTTGTATGTCTTTACCAGATTGACAAAACTTAAATATAGGTCTTTGTTATATTCCCATACTTTCTCAACTATTTGTCGTAAAGTGAAGATCTGATCCTGACAATCTCTATTTGGCCTGAATCCAGCTTGTTCTTCCACAATTCTTCTCAACTGTTTCTCAAGTATAATTGCATAAATCTTGCCAGGAACATACTCAGTACAGAAATACCTCTGTAATTCTCATATTCAGTTTTATTTCCCTTTTTATATATGGGTACTATAAGAGCTCTACTCCAATCATCGGGAATTCATCCCTCTGTCCAGGCTTTCTGAAATATGCAGTGCAGCCACTGTAAGACTCTTATACCACCATATTTCAGCATTTCTGGTCGAATATCATCTACTCCTGCTGCCTTTGCAAATTTCAAGCCTTTGATGGCTTTTTCTACTTCAAGTATGGATATGAATTCCTGACTGTATGCCTGTTGAGTGTTTTTTTACCACCATGCTATCACTGCTAGTTTCATTTAGCAATTTTTCGAAATAATTACTCCATACTTCAAGGATATCTTTTTCTCCCATTTTCATGTCACTTTTATCATCTCTAACTCCTTTTACAGCACTCTTTACTCCATTTATAAGCTTCTTCAATAACCTCCAAAATATCTTACAACCTTCTTGATATATATTTTCTATGTTCTTGCCAAAGTCCTCCCATGACTTTTGTTTAGCTAGTTTTACAGTGTTTCGCTTTCTTACATTTGTCTCTGTATTCTCTAAGAGCAAAAGCTGACTTATTTGACAGAACTTTTGATATGCTTTCTTCTTTTCCTTCACTGCCTTTTTAACTTCCTGTGTCCACCATGTAGTTCTGATTTTTCTATCCTTGCAGACAACTTCACCACATGCCTCTCTAGCTGAATCAATCAGGGTTTTCTTCAAGGCTTGCCATTGAATCTCCAAGGTTTGGAGATTCAGTGGCAAGGTTTGGAGATTCAACTTTTATTCCCTTTAAAAGTTTCTTACGTGTTATTGTTTTCAATATTAAATTCAATTTTATCCTGTACAAGACTAAATAGAGATCAGTTCCAATTTCAAATCCTCTGTACACTCTGGTGTCCTGCACCAGGGAGAAAACATCACTATCAACAATAATATAGTCAATGAGACTTTTCTTATTCCTTGCCTCTCCTCTCCATGTGAATTTGTGCACATTTTTATGTTGGAATATGTGTTAGTAATAGTCCATGTCCTGAGCAGAAATCCAACAGGTATTTGCCATTATTATTTGCTTTGCTCTTTTCTTCAAATTTTCCCAAAATATTTTTGTATATCTGACAATCATTTCCTACTCTGCTATTTAGATCCCCAACAAGGACCAACTTTTCTGTTTTCATTGTGTCAGTTGTTTTTTCTAAAGCATCAAAACATTCCTCCACTTCTACCTTAGTAGAACCTTCTGTGGGACCATAGGCATAAATAAGACTCATTTTCCAGTTCCCGATTCTCATATTTGCCCACATCACTCTACTTGAGACGCCTGTCATTCAAGAAGATTAGCCTCGTATTTAGTGTCGAATACTATGGCTACTCCTTCTTTTCCTTGATTGTCATTGCCTGAATATAACATTTTGTATTTATTTCTCAGAAAGATCTCACCAGTTTTTGCCTTTTTTGTTTCGGTCACCCCTATTATGTCGATCTGGTACTTATCTAATTCCTCAGCTAGCTCCATTTCTTTGCCATTCAGGCTTCTTATGTTGAGTTGGGGTGTGTTTTCAGATTTGTTCAAAACTGAAAACAATTGAAATTGAATGACATTTAGAATGGAAAAAAAAAAGTCTGCATAGCACAGCCAACAAGCAACCATGCCCTTAGTTCTAAAGGCTTTTCAAGTGAAGATGAGTTAGGTATTTAGCTGATCAGATGTGGAAGTGTTAATGCCTTCCTTTCAAAAGCTTTTCCCCATCACTCCTACAAAAGCAAACAAATCTAATTTGTCAAGAAAGGTAGTCAGATCTTGTTCACAATACCTCCATCCTAGAACACATGCATTTGATTTAGCATATGTTCAAGGACAGGGATGCTGTTTTTTGGAGGAGGAAATCCTGCTGACAGTAAACAAAATTTTCCTCATCACACAAGATCTTCTATCCAGGTGTTTTTCTGTGAAGCTCATATGCCGCAAAGGTGTTACATAACTTCTAGTAAATTTTAAATAGCCTAAAAGTTTAAATTTATAATAAATAAACATCCACATTATTTACCAAAGCATATTGAAAAGTATCTTCAACATGCATATCATCAACATGAGTCATTAAGTGATAAACAGCATAGTAGCAATTTCCATAATAGCCTCCTTCTAAAACTCCAGGTGGCAATATAGGATCTGTTAGCTTACACAACTTTTCTCTAATATCTGAAAACAAATTAAAACATATGTTTTTATAGCATAATATTGTATAATATAATATTTTACACAACTAAACAACAAACAGTTTGTAATATATAGTATATTTTGCATAACTGGTTAGCTTTATATATTATTTCATATATATAAAGTTCAAATTTTTCATTTTACCATTACATTTAAGAAATATGTCTTTTTCTTCTAGCTTATTGAACTGCTGTTTTTTGCTACAAACATATCTTCTTCCACTTAACCTTATAAATCTTTGAGAATACGATATTTAGAAAAAACAAATTAAGGAAACTGTGAACTCTGAAAGGATAATATCTGAAAGACTTGCCAAGTTGGAGATCCTAGGTCAGACTGGAAGAATACAGGATTTTTCTGTCCTGTGCCACTTACTGTTCCTGATCATGACTAGAGGGAGTTCATATATGTGTAATAGCATACAGCAGAGAAGGTCTGTCAAATGCCATGCAAAAACAAGTATTTCCTGTGGATCAGTTAGGTTTTCACTCCCTATACTGCTGTCTTTGCTTTGTAATTAACTTTTTAATATCACAAAGTAAAGGATTTTTGAAGGAGTCTTTCTCTGAACACCAAGTTCAGGAAAAAATCTCCTTGAAAAATCATAACAACAACAAAAAAAAAAAAACATCACACACACACGCATTTGCTAGAATCCGAAGTCCCTAATAATAATAATTAAGACCCAACAAACTGTATATATCTGTCCATCAGAATACAGGATAATCCATACTAATCTCCTAACATCCTACACCTTTTCTTAAGCAGCTCTCCTTCCAAATATACAGAAGTGCTTAACTGAAAGTGAGAAATACAGAGGAATTTCCCTACTGAATATTCCAGATAAGATTATGCAGGCATATTTGAGAAAAGGCTAAGGAAAACTGTTGAGGGGAAACTTGGAGAACTTGGGGAAAAAAAACCAAAAAAAACTGAGTTCCAGCCAAAAAGAAGTTGACAGAGTCTGGTCAGATCCACTACGATTCTGATTCCTTTTAGCGTACTCTTACCTTTATTTCTATGCTTGTTTTCCTCCCCATTAGTCTCCAGAACAGTATCCCACCTTTCTGATATTTATCTTCCATATTCTTCTCCTGACATTTCTTTTACTACTTTTACATATAGCATAGCTATCTGACATTTTTCTCCATATTTCTTAGACCCTCTTACTTGACAGAGACTTTCTTCTTTTCTAGGACTGCTTCTTCAAAGTCTTGCATCTACCACTGATTTCTTATTTAACTTCTCCTTGCTGACAACTTCTCCACATGTCTCTCTAACTTAATTAATCGATGTTTTCTTTAGTTTCCCAGTGAAACTCCAAGATTTAGTTCTTGTTTTCAAACTCTCATTTTACCAGATTATTAGATATATGAAGAGCCAAAGGCTTCAATTCGGCGACATATGACTTGTTTAAGTTAAGGGATATTACATCCCATATCATTTCTTAGCCGAATAAGAAACTCAAAGAGTTTCATGCCGAATATAGCAGAAACTATATAAAGTTCGGCGATTCTCATTTTACCTTTGTATTAGTTGAGTATATTTTAAAATGTCCTACTTTCATGTAATGCACCCTGTTAGATATCTACTGGATAGTGAATGAATGAGGATGGGCTGGAAAGAAATTTGAGACTTTTGAGAGTTAGCTGACAAAACTGTATTCTATATTGGCTAAAACCACAAACAAACATGATTCTATGGAGTCAAATGAATAAATTTATATGCAATGAGAGAGAGAGAAATTAGAAAGATTATTTTAAAAGCATGAGAGAAATGAGCAGAGATAACTCATGAAAGAAAGATTAGCAAAACAAATGCTTTTTTTTTTCAGGATGGCATGAAAAAAACCCAGAGGAAGACCAAGATCTATGCAGATTGATACAGCAAGAAGTGTCTTCAAAGATCAAAATAATATTTGCCAATACTGGAGTCCTGAGAGAAAACAGGCTAATTTGGATTAGAGGAAAATTATTAAGTTAACAATTGTAATGTAGTAAAGTTTTCATATAGTACAATCATAATATCTTGTGCACCCCTCAATGTATATATCCAGAAATTGACTACTGGATTCACTACATATAGGTAAATAATTTTTTACCTATATATATATATATATAGTGAATTCCACATTTTACAGTTCAGTTCTTACTGTGATACTTTCCATTATAATAAGCTTACTATAATGGAAACAATAAGTGAAACATTAGAGCACCACTACTGCTGTGTTAAAGGAAATTTGCAGCATTTTTTTTTTAACAGTAAATCTTTTAATACTTTAAAGACAAATCTTCCACAATAATTAAATATTTCTTTGATCTTTACAGATTTGCTATATGCTTTCTTTATACAATAAATAAATTGCAATTTATGGGTATTTTAGTTTGAGATAATGTGTGATTACATTTCAAAATAAATTTCAGTAATATGCAATCCCCAAATGCTGTTAGATCAGAAGGCTGCTGTTATAAAATAAATAAGTGGGCTGCAACAGAAGACTTCATGAAAACTCAGTATCATATTTGAATATAAAATGTATACATGCAATCCAAAACAAGTGATAAAAATAATAGAATTAATGTAGTTACCTAACTTCTCTACTCAGCAACAAACAATACAAACGACAACACTGGAATGCACTGAAGTTGCCAGCTGATTTCAGTTTTTTGTAAATAAAAATCCTAGCTCCTAAATATTTAATATCTAACTTGAACATGATTTAGATTTGTAGTTAGTTTCAGATTTTATTATACCATCTGATAAAGCTTCTTAAAAGAGGAGAATAGAAATGGCATGAAATAAAATTGTTCTATCAGAGATACTTGTGTCATATGGTTTCTAAAATTCACACAAAAACAAAGAAATAAGTGAATAGTATTTATTCAAAAGCCATATATTTCAGTCTGAAAATTACAAGCAGTCATCAGTGACAAATAGGAGTTTAATACATGTGTAGAGGCTTAAGTGCTGTGAGGCATCATGTGTCACCAATATTTTAGTGTCACCAACCACGTGGGTGACACTTTTAGCGTCACCCACGTGGTTGGGCTTAGTATTGTTTGTTATTTGTGTATATGTTACATTAATTGTTTTTGTAATCCCCGTAGATGTCCTAGTGACTAGGATGAAATATAGGAAGTATTAAATTCTATTTTAATTCTTTTTGAGTGTTGTAAAAAATCCATTAAACCTCCAACATGATAGGAGTTTAATACAAAGTAGAATGCGAAAAATAGATTGATTAGAAACCATGGGTGAGCAGCATGATGTTATACCTGAAACAATGCAGAGGCATATTCCTCCCCCATACTTATCCCATCACTGTCACTATAAATTTGAATGTTTATTTAAAGCACTGAAGCCTTACTTCATCATCTGAACTTTGAATTGGAATGACTGCCTCTCACTATAGGAGAGTCTTATTTTAATTACAAATCATTACATTTAATTAATAATACAGTTATAATGAATAATGTAATGTCTCCTCAGTTATGCCTTTGCGTTGTTTCATAACATCACATGCCTCTCAATGTTTCGAATCGAACCCACCGTTCAGCTTTACAGCTAAACTACCATTCGATGACCTGCAATTTTCAGACCAAAATATATGCATGGCTTTTGAATAAATATTATTCATTATTTCCTTTGTTTTTGTGAAAATTGAAGATAATGAATTGAAATGTTTTAGCATGAATGTTAGAGAATTTTGCTTATACTTATAACCTATTCTCACAGTAAGAGTCCTTTGCATGCACACTTTAATTAACATGTTAAAGACATTATTGAGAACTTTCGTTTAAGAGTTATCATGTAAAATGGAAAAGCTCCATATTTTTCATTACTGTAGCAGAATTTTTGGACAATTGTTTCTTTCATAAAGCCCTGCAACATTGCAGAAAGATCTCACCTTCTACCAAATGTAAGCCATTTTAGTAATGCACTTAAAACAGGAAAATCTCATCCTATTCAGTAAGTAAAGCTTCATTCAGATTTTTCTGCACTGAAGAAAGAAAGTGAAACAGAGCTTCATTGTTTGAATTACGCTTCTTCTATTATATTGAGATCCATGTGACACTATTTTATAAATGTTTCTGTGTTACTAATGTATTACTATTATATTCAGGTTAATCTATTCTAATGCCTCCTGTAATGAAGCAGTACCCTCTGAGCCATATGGTATTAGATATTAGCAGCAAGAAGTTCATACAGTACCTATCATGATTCTCCTGGAAACTTGTCACTGAATAATGCAATGCACTTGCTGCTTCCTCTGGCAAACTGTTCCATTCATCTACTACCACAAAACACAAGAAAAATCTACTGCCACCAGAAGAAATGAATAAAATTCACGCAACAAAATCTGTGCAATTAATCCAGATATGTTTGCTATCAAGGCCTTAGCAAAAGAAAAAATTTCTTATCGTAATCATCTTACTCAATCTGAATAATCCTTAGAATTTCCTTTATCATAATTGCAGTGCCACTATTACTCAGCATCTTGAGCCTCATCAGTTTCTTGAGGTAAAGAATCAAAAATATAAGACAAAATCTGCAATGTCTTCATTCCCAATTGCATGCATATACACTATGAACACTAAACTTGCACACATGAACCTTATTCATAGCATAAGTCTACTCCAATTAATGGCCATTTGGATGACTGTCAGCCACTCTTCATCCAGGTTACCACTTTATCATCAATCCTAACTGCTCCAATTTATGCAGTAACCTCCATGCAGTTTTCCATCAAATACCGTTTAATTCCTTATTATGCTTGTTACTTATTCAGCCTGTGTTTTGCATTGCCCTTGAACCTGCTCATCACATTCATATTCCTTCAACACTATTTTTTATACTAATCTTGATAATCATTTTACTTATTCATTTAACTCCCACCCAATTTATCCTCCTATTGTAGTAATGAAGTCTGATGGTGAATGAGCAGGAAGTATGTAAAGAATCAAACTTGATGTTAATAAGGCAGTAGGACTTGACAATATATCGTAACATGTCTTGAAGGAATGCTCTAGGGAATTAACGAGTTTTACAATGGAGCTAGTCCAAAGGAATGGAAGGTGGGAAAAACTGTTCCCATTCACAAGGGGGGTGGGGAACCGACAATACAAATTACAAGTTAATCTGTGTGTCTGGAATTGCTGTAATGGTGTTAGAGAAGTTGGTGAAGACTAGGATTTAGAAATGGGTTGATAATAGCAGTATTCTTTATGATGGTCAGCTCACTGTCCTTAGTATTTTCCCATAATGTAAAACACATCTCCTAGGAGATGTATACTGTTATACATTATGGGAGATGGTCACTACCCAGACCAGTTTCGACCTTTGAGGTCTCATCAGTGAGTAGGTAGACCTAGATGTAAATACTGAGGTTGCAGTAATACAAAGCTTATTTCTTTACTGTACGAGTCACCAAAAGGTGCACTAATAAATTACTGAGATAAAGAGCCAATAGGCTTCACTGTATGTACCACCTGTTGGCTTACGCTTGAACTTGCCGAACTTTTACAGTTTTCTATATCAGGCATGAAATTCTTAGATTTTCTATCTTTGAGTTTCTTATTCAGCTAGGAAATAATGTTGGATTCAATATCTACTTAATTTGAATAAACTATTTTAATTTTTCTCAGCTAATTACAAAGAAGCATCTTGAGCTTCCACAGAAAAAATCCTTACCAATGGTAGTGCTTTTACCAGTCCTTATAAATAGAGAATCTTCATAAAAGTATTCTAAATAGCAAAGTGCTATCAATTGCTCAAAAAAATATTAACATGTACAGGTATCCCTAGATTAATGCAGTTAATTAATCCCTCGATGTTACCACGTGTATCAAAATCGTGTTAATCAAATTTAATAATCAATTGAAAATTACAATTCATCCATGATCGATTACTGTATTAATAATTCGTTTTATATGGTATTCTTTTAGGAAAGATAAAAAATGAATGCAAAGTAAATGTTTAACAAATACTTGTACCAACATTATTTACTGCAATTTTTTTATCAAAAGAAGTTATCAAGAGTCGTTTGAACAGTTTTAATTTTTTTCTTATCTGCATAGATTCTACAATAACAAGCAAAATGACTCTCCAGACCTCGGCAAACACGCAATGAAACATAAAGAAATGCGAATATAATACATGATGGTACAAATTAAGTGGATATTGAATCCAACATTATTTCATAGCCAAATATAGAAACTACAAGAATTTCATGCCGAATGTATAGAAACTAAAAGTTTCGGCAGATGCAAGCATAAGCAATCTTATGGGCAACTCATAGTAAAGACGGAGTAAGCTCCAGATCACTTTCCTTAGTATTTTCCATAACATAGAGCACATCTCTTAGAGGACATGTATGGTAAATAAGCCTTTGGCTTTCTATTTCAATAATACATGATAGTTTATTTATTTTCAGTTACAATCTAGAAATTATTGAACAAAGAATAAAAAAATAAAATAAAAAAACTAAACCATACTATACTATACTGACATCTGAGGTCGAGGAATCTCTCAGATACAATTTACTGTCATATATCACAAACCTTTACATAACATGTGTTAAACCAAACTGAAAGCAAAAAACAGTGCGGAATATCACTCGTAACATATGAATGCACAGCTATTCATGACCTCCAAGTTATACACTGCATTGTGTAAGAATATTTATATTAAACATTTTGCATGTATCTGTCAGATCTGCTGCGAGCTCCACAGGGTTACAGGCACGTTAATCAAAACTCTCGCCGCGTATATCAAGGGATTGCCGCAATTAATTTCGGCGTGTTAATCAGATCCTGTGTTAAGCAAGGTATACCTGTATATATGTATGATATTCATTACTTTCATCCATTGAAAGTACTTATGCATTAATTGTTATCAATTAAATTATTATGCTATGCGTTAAGTTGTTCAAATAAATTTGATTCCAGTTTGCCTGTACACTTTCCAAAGGTTTAGGTAGACAGGAAAAAAATAACTATCTTCTACCTATCTAACATACTGCTCAGAACAGCAGCATAGATATGCTTTTAGTGCCTTTGAAATGCATAACTAGGTGCCTTTTATAGTGTAACAATTTTGATAAGTAGTAAAATATCCTTCAACCAGCACACTTGGCAACTTCCCAATGCCAAAACAGTGCTTCACAAATTTATAATTAATCACTTCTACCATTTCATGACTAGCATAAACTTCTGATTCATTATAAAAGATTCATTCTGATTCATTATAAAAGCAACGAACCTTAAAATCAGTTTTTAATTGATCAGAGACGCTTCAAAAGATGATTTTATTTTTTTTAAATTGACCAGTCAAAATTTCCTTCCTGTTTGCTCTGGAAATGATGCCTTAATATTATTTCAAAACAAAAACAATTTTCTGATAAGACGAGCTGGCATACCTTTACTTTTCAATTAAAAGTAAACTATATTACTCCAGCTTTCTTTAGTACTATGTCTTCATTGTCAGCTTTGTTTATTTAATGCTAGAGTTCAATATCAATACACCATAATTCACTCAAAGCCCTCTTTACACAAATATAGTGAATGATTTCTTGCTTGGTTCATGAAACTTTGTGGACAAATTGGTTATTTTTACAAATAAGGTCAAAGAATTTAATCTTATTTGTAAAGTTCCATGAGGAAAATCGACCAGGGCTTCTGACCTAATGTCCAATCCTCACCTTCTTGTGGTGCACCCTGTTGGGTATCTACCTGGATACTGAACGAACGAGGATGGGCTGGCAATTTGGGATTTAGCCGACCAAATTGTAATTCTTATTGGCTTAAACCACATTATAAAATGATGGTACAACATGACAAAATTTCATGCCAGCTGCTGTGTTGCCCAGATAAACAAGGCCCCCATTGTTTTCAGCAGGGAACCAGGGTGAACAGCGAAAAGTCAGCTACTGGAACAAATCAGAAAAAACACCCCAACTCAACATCACCAGAGTTAAAGATCAGTATCAGTTAAAGATCAACATAAGAAGCCTGAATGGCAAAGAAATAGAGCTAGCTGAGGAATTAGATAAGTACCAGATCGACATAATAGAGGTGACAAACAAAAAAGGCAAAAACTGGTGAGATCTTTCTGAGCAATAAATACAAAATGTTATATTCAGGCAATGACAATCAAGGAAAAGAAGGAGTAGCCATTGTATTCAACACTAAATACGAGGCTAATCTTCTTGAATGGCAGGCAGTCTCAAGTAGAGTGATGTGGGCAAATATCAGAATGGGAACTGGACAATGAGACTTATTTGTGCCTATGGTCCTACAGAAGGTTCTACTAAGGTAGAAGTGGAGGAATGTTTTTAATGCTTTAGAGAAAGCATCCAATACAATGAAAAAGGAAAAGTTTATCCTTGTTGGGGATCTAAATAGCAGAGTAGGAAATGATTGTCAGACAAACAAAAATATATTGGGAAAATTTGGAGAAAAGAGCAAAGCTAATAATAATGGCAAATACCTGTTGGATTTCTGCTCAGGACATGGACTGGTTATTACTAACACCATGTTCCAACATAAAAATGTGCACTAATTCACATGGACAAAAGAGGCAAGGAATAAGAAAAGTCTCATTGACTATGTTATTGTAGATAGTGATGTTTTCTCCCTGGTGCAGAACACCAGAGTGTACAGAGCATTTGAAATTGGAAGTGATCACTATTTAGTCTTGAGCAGGATAAAATTGAATTTCATATTGAAAAGAATAACATGTAAGAAAGTTTTAAAGCAAATAAAAGTTGAGCAGCTCTCAGATGGAACTGTACACTAAAATACACAAAGTTTATTGAAGAAAAAATGAAACAGTTTGAGAACAGGAACCAAACTTTAGAGATTCAGTGGCAAGCCTTGAAGAAAACCTTGATTGATTCAAGCCAGAGAGGCATGTGGTAAGGTTGTCTGCAAGGATAGAAAAATCAGAACTCCATGGTGGACACAGGAAGTTAAAGAGGCAGTGAAGGAAAAGAAGAAAGCATATCAAAATTTCCTGGCAAATAAGTCAGCTTGTGCTCTTAGAGAATACAGATACAAATGTAAGAAAGCTAAACAGTGTGTAAAACTAGCTGAACAAAAGTCATGGGAGGACTTTGGCAAGAATATAGAAAATAAATATCAAGGTGGCGGCAAAATATTTTGGAGGTTATTGAAGAAGCTCAGAAATGGAGGAAGGAGTACTGTGAAAGGAGTTAGAGATGATAAAGGTGACATGAAAATGGGAGAAAAAGATATCCTTGAAGTATGGAGTAATTACTTCGAGAAATTGCTAAATGAAACAAGCAGTGATAGCACATGATAAAAAACACTCAACAGGCATACAGTCAGGAATACATATCCATACTTGAAGTAAAAAAAGCCATCAAAGGCTTAAAATGTGGAAAGGCAGCAGGAATAGATGAGTAGATGATATTCGACCAGAAATGCTGAAGTATGGTGGTATAAAAGTCTTGCAGTGGCTGCACTGCATAGTTCAGAAGGCCTGGACAGAGGGACGAATTCCTGATGATTGGAGTAGAGTTCTCATAGTACCCATAAAAAAGGGGCATTATATCAAGCAATACTTAGTCTTTATTTGAGTTGTAAATCAGCAGTTAGGATTGAAGGAAGTACAGGAAGATGGTTTAATGTTAAATCTGATGTGAGACAAGGATGTACATCATCCCATCTGTTATTCATTATTTATATGGATCACATTATGAAGGAAAGTGGTATTAAACATGATATCAAAATTGGAGATGTTAATGTCAGCTCTTTGCTTTATGCGGATGATGTTATACTTATCCATAAATGCACTACAAGTTCCTTGACTAAATTGAATAACAGTTGTAATAGATATGGTATGAAGGTCAGCAATAAAAAGACAAAGACAATGAAAATAGGCAGAATTGTAAAAACTGCATTGTGAATGGAGAACCTGTGGAACAAGTAAAACATTTCACCTACTTAGGCATGATTTTTAGTGAAGATGGTAAATTAAATATGGAAATAGACAACAGAATGAACAAAGCTGGCATGCTGGTAGGAAATAAATTGAATAAATTCATATGGAATAAGAGAGAAATTAGTCGGAAAACTAAATTAGTGAATGATTTAGCTGTATATACAAGACAGTGTTCAAACCAATTTTAACTTATGGATCTGAGAGCCGGGTCAAATGTAAAACACGACCAAAGACTAGAGACCGCAGATATGAGAGTCCTGAGAAAGATTAGAAGCGTGAACAGATGGCATCAATGGCAATATCATATTAAAAATGAGGATATTAGAAAAGAACTTTACATTGTCGGCATCCAGGAATGCGTTAGCAGAGCTAATCTCAGGTGGTATGGTCACTTAAAACAGAATGGGCGAGGAAAGATTAGTAAAACAAGTGCTTTCTGCCAGGTTGGCAGGAAAACGACCCAGAGGAAGACCAAGATATAGGTGGATTGATAGGGTACAAAGTGCCTTAGACGACAGAAATATAAGATCTGATAATATTGGCATCTTGACAAGTAACAGACTAATCTGGAGGAAAATTGTAGATATCAAGTTAGTAATGATGTAAATTTTTCATGTAGTACTATCATATCCTGTACACCCCTTGTTGGTACATGACAGGAATTTGATGATGATGTAAACTTTCATGCACCCCCAAAAACCATGATCATTCATTTATTTAAATGAAAATTAGATTACCCAACTGTTCTGAATTGCGTTAAGAATGTCATTTATACCAAGGGTAATTTAACCTACTTATTTTTTTAAATAATAAAAGTAAGCACATAATATGG
Source organism: Typopeltis vanoorti (assembly GCF_054136105.1). NCBI lineage: Eukaryota > Metazoa > Arthropoda > Arachnida > Uropygi > Thelyphonidae > Typopeltis > Typopeltis vanoorti. Next base: position 67,150,166 of record NC_143573.1, on the reverse strand, counting down.
GCTTACAAAGTTTAGAAATAAACTATTTTGTTTTGAATAGCTTTTCAATTTGTTTTGCAAAAAAAATTAAAATCATTAAAAAATACCAACTGTCAATGCACTGAGAGATTTATTGTTAACAGAAAAATTTCATGATAGCTGCTGTTGAGACTGTTAAGGAAATGTTCAGCAGGCTGCATGCACTCCATGGGTTGGCAATCTCTGTTACAGAGAAAAATTCTCTAGATGGCTAAATAATTAAAGTAATCACTTTCCAACCAACAGGTTGCAGGTTCATGATTGAATGTTTGTGACTGTTCTCAGTCGGAAGATGAGTTTCACTGTCTGAAACCAATGCATAACTTAATGAAGGCCTGAAGTGAATTGAAACATTCAGTGTTTGGTCTCTGGAGTAAAGTTACAAGTTTATATAAAAAATAAATTTAAAAATACAAAATAAATAAATAAAAATAATAAAAAATTCTCAGCCTACCCATAATATTAATGCATAATAAATTTACAACCTTCTGTGGGCAGAAGTCACATAGAAATTCTTTTGTTCCCTAATGGCTACTGTGAGAATGAACTATATAGTATTAAAAAGATCGAACTGTTCAAATGTGAGCAAATGATAAACAGGTTACATATACATATAGTTTTCTATATGCTTCATACTTAGGTTAGTAACACAGTTTTTAAAAAGAAAAAATTAATTTTGGCCAGAACCAATAATTTAAAAGGTGAAATTATGGAATGCAAGAGGACATGAAGTTACTAGAAAAAGCAAAAAAGAAAGCGGAGAGAGAGAGAGATACTGTAAATGAGTCAATGTGTTATGGAAAAATTGCATAAGTTTGTAGAAGTTTAGAGGGAATTTGAGGGATTAAAAGACTTGTACATACCTAAATGACCACGGAGGTGAGTATCTAGAAAAAGATTTGTTTCACAAGAGAATGGACATGCAAAATCAGAGAACTTTAGCTATTCATGGGAGAGGTAAGTGAGTGAGAATCAGAAAGATCACATCTCAAATCTAAATGAGACATTCATTAAAATATTCCAGTGTACCTATGGGTCCAAGAGGATATTGAAATAAATGTATGTCATCAGGAACAAGAGTGAGGGGTTTCGAGCATTAGCTTAAAGTGGCCAAAAAATTATAGGCATTAGCAAGACATCACTGATAGTGGAAGGTACTGCCAATGATATCATATAAGGACATTGTATTTTCATGGAGGATAGGGGAGGAGGGAATAGGACTCAGGGAGGAGGAGTATTGTTAATTAGAATAAGAGATGCAACCAGTAGAAGTTCAGCAGGAAAGGGAGAGAGCTAAGAAGAGCAATAACATTTAAAGCTACTAATGTGATCCTTTCTTTTAGGATTTATTTTAAAATGAACTACTAATGTGATAATAAATTACATAGTATTCATAGTGAAGAATTTACGGAGATACAACACACGTTAGAATAATTACTTAACATTAAGCAAGTAGCGTTTCGACCGCTGTATTGAGGTCGTCATCAGCAGGATAACATATATATGTACAATATGCAAGTTACATACTGCTGCACTATACAAAAGTAAAATGAATCTAAATGTTTGTTAATCATTTATCCTTGCCTGACCTCTGATAAGGGGAAAAAAAAAAGGAACTACATTAAACAATTTCTACGGTCCTTCTATATTCAGATTTTCTTCTGTCTGAGGTTGTTCTGGGTGCTATATGGGTTGAAGATGGGTAGTCCACATTCTTGGAATAATTAATCCATCATTTCTGTTCAGATTTGGATGATATTTTAGCATTTCACATGCTTCTTTGAAATTTCTTTCCAAAAAGGTTTTGGTGCAGTGTAGAGACTTAGTGCCTTTCCAGTCAATTCTGTGGCATGTTTGGAGTGTGTGGTCTGATAGACCTGTTTTACAATAGTGGAGGGGGTGCTTAAGGGTCAAAGCTGAGACTGAGAGGAGACCTCCACATAGCCTTTAAACGAATGCGGAGAACCGACCAGGGCTTCTGACCTAACGTCCAATCCTCACCTTCTTGTGGTGCACCCTGTTGGGTATCTACTTGGATACTGAACGAACGAGGATGGGCTGGCAATTTGGGATTTAGCCGACCAAATTGTATTCTTATTGGTTAAAACAAAATAAAAAAAAAAGATGGTACAACATGACAAAATTTCATGCCGGCTGGGGCATCGCCCGGTTAAACAAGGTCCCCGTTGTTTTTGCCAGGAAACCAGGGCGAACAGCGAAAAGTCAGCTACTGGAACAAATCTGAAAACAAACCTCAACTCAACATCACCAGAGTTAAAGATCGGTACTATCAACATAAGAAGCCTGAATGGCAAAGAAATTGAGCTAGCTGAGGAATTACATAAGTACCAGATCGACATAATAGGGGTGACTGAAACAAAAAAGACCAAAACTGGTGAGATCTCTCTAAGCAATAAATACAAAATGTTATATTCAGGCAATGACAATCAAGGAAAAGAAGGAGTAGCCATAGTATTCAACACAAAATACGACGCTAATCTTCTTGAATGGCAGTCAGTCTCAAGTAGAGTAATGTGGGCAAATATGAGAATGGGGAACTGGACAATGAGACTTATTTGTGCCTATAGTCCCACAGAAGGTTCTACTAAGGTAGAAGTGGAGGAATTTTTTGAGGCTTTAGAAAAAGCAACTGACACAATGAAAACAGAAAAGTTGGTCCTTGTTGGTGATCTAAATAGCAGAGTAGGAAATGATTGTGAGACATACAAAAATATTTTGGGAAAATTTGGAGAAAAGAGCAAAGCTAATAATAATGGCAAATATCTGTTGGATTTCTGCTCAGGACATGGACTGGTTATTACTAACACCATGTTCCAACATAAAAATGTGCACAAATTCACAAGGAGAGAAGAGGCAAGGAATAAGAAAAGTCTCATTGACTATGTTATTGTTGATAGTGATGTTTTCTCCCTGGTGCAGGACATCAGAGTGCATAGAGGATTTGAAATTGGAAGTGATCACTATTTAGTCTTGAGCAGGATAAAATTGAATTTCATATTGAAAAGAATAACATGTAAGAAAGTTTTAAAGCGAATAAAAGTTGAGCAGCTCTCAGTTGTGAACTGTAGACTAAAATACACAAAGATTATTGAAGAAAAAATGAAAGAGTTTGAGAACAGGAATCAAACCTTGGAGATTCAGTGGCGCAAACTCTGAAGAAAACATTGATTGATTCAGCCAGAGAGGCATGTTGTGAGGTTGTCTTCAAGGATAAAAAAATCAGAACTCTCTGGTGGACACAGGAAGTTAAAGAGGCAGTGAAGGAAAAGAAGAAGGCATATCAAAGTTTCTGTCAAATAAGCCAGCTTGTGCTCTTAGAGAATATAGAGAATAAGCTCTTAGACAAATGCAAGAATGCTAAACACTGTGCAAAACTAGCTAAACAAAAGTCATGAGAGGACTTTGGCAAGAATATAGAAATTAAATATCAAGAAGGTGGCAAAATATTCTGGAGGTTGTTGAAGAAGCTTAGGAATGGAGAACGGGAGAAAAAGATATCCTTGAAGTATGGAGTAATTACTTTGAAAAACTGCTAAATGAAACAAGCAGTGATGACAGCACAGTGGTAAAAAAAAAAAAAAAAACAGGCATGCAGTCAGGAATACATATCCATACTTGAAGTAGAAAAAGCCATCAAAGGCTTGAAATGTGGAAAGGCAGCAGGAGTAGATGATATTCGACCAGAAATGCTGAAGTATGGTGGTATAAGAGTCTTACAGTGGCTGCACTGCATAGTTCAGAAAGCCTGGACAGAGGGACGAATTCCCGATGATTGGAGTAGAGCTCTCATAGTACCAATATATAAAAAGGGAAATAAAACTGAATGTGAGAATTACAGAGGTATTTCCCTACTGAGTGTTCCTGGCAAGATCTATGCAAGCATACTTGAGAAACAGTTGAGAAGAATTGTGGAAGGAAAGCTTGGTGAAGAATAAGCTGGATTCAGGCCAAATACAGGCTATCAGGATCAGATCTTCACTTTACGACAAAAAGTGGAGAAAGCATGGGAATATAACAAAGATCTGTATTTAAGTTTTGTCGATTTGGAAAAGGCATATGACAAGGTGCCAAGAGAGAAGCCATTCAATACGCTACAGTTATATGGTGTCAAAGGGGCATTATATCAAGCAATACTTAGTCTTTATTTGAGTTGTAAGTCAGCAGTTAGAATTGAAGGAAGTACGGGAAGATGGTTTAATGTTAAATCTGGTGTGAGACAAGGATGTACATTATCCCCTCTGTTATTCATTATCTATATGGATCACATTATGAAGGAATGTGGTATTAAATCTGATATTAAAATTGGAGATGTTAATGTCAGCTCTTTGCTTTATGTGGATGATGTTATACTTCTAAATAAATCTGCTACAAGTCTGCAAGATTCTCTGACTAAATTGAATAGCTGTTGTAGTGGATATGGTATGAAGGTCAGCAATAAAAAGACAAAGACAATGAAAATAGGCAGAATCACTGAAAATGTCAACTGTGTCGTGAATGGAGAACCTGTGGAACAAGTAAAGCATTTCAGATAATTAGGCATGATTTTTACTGAAGATGGTAAATTCAATATAGAAATAGAAAACAGAATCAGCAAAGCTGGTAATGTGGGACGTGAATTTAATAAATTCATATGGAATAAGAGAGAAATTAGTCGGAACACTAAATTAGCTGTATACAAGACAGTGTTCAAACCAGTTTTAACTTATGGATCTGAGAGCTGGGTCAGAAGTAAAACACTTGACCAAAGACTAGAGACTGCAGATATGAGAGTCCTGAGAAAGATTAGAAGTGTGAACAGATGGAATCAATGGCAATATCATATTAAAAATGAGGATATTAGGAAAGAACTTGACATTGTCAACATCCAGGAATGCGTTAGCAGAGCTAATCTCAGGTAGTATGGTCACTTAAACAGAATGGGCAAGGAAAGATTAGCAAAACAAGTGTTCTCTGCCAGGTTGGCAGCAAAACGACCCAGAGGAAGACCAAGATATAGGTGGATTGATGCGGTACAAAGTGCCTTAGACGATAGAAATATAAGATCTGATAATGTTGGAGTCTTGACAAGTAACAGACTGATTTGGAGGAAAATTGTAGATAGGAAGGTAGTAATGATGTAATTTTTGTCATGTAGTACTATCATATCCTGTACACCCCTTGTGGGTACGTGGCAGGAATTTGATGATGATGATGAGGTATTTAATGTGTCGTTCATGTTTTCTGATCGGGATGGTACATTCTGTTTCCACTATATAAGGTAGGTTACAGGTACATTGAATTTTGTAAATCCCTGGATGGGCAAGGTATGGAAGAGGATCCTCTTCCATAGCTTAATAAATGATACTTAGGATAAATGATTAACAAACAGTTAGATTCATTTTACTTTTGTATAGTGCAGCAGCATGTAGCTTGTATATAAATATATGTATGTTTTCCTGATGATGACTTCAATACAGAGGTCAAAATGTCAATTGTTACTTGCTTAATATTAAGTAAAGTAATTATTCTAACACGTGTTGTGTCTCCATAAATTCTTCACTAGGAATGCTGACCACCGTGTAACCTTAAAAGAAAGAAAATTACATAGTAGTTGCTACTATAGGCTGGAGAGAATCAAAAAGTGGATGATGACATCGACAAATTAACTCATTGTGCACAGGAGGAATAAACATTGTGGAGGAAGACTAGATTGGAAGGAGGAAAGGCACACAAGGAGAAGGTACCTGGAGTGTGAGAACACTGGATCTGATAATAGCACCAAAGAATTTGCATATAACCAAGATGATCGTGCAGTCTTGACCTGGTTAATAATAACTAAAACGTGGAATTTTTCAGTTAAGGATTATATGTGGTACTAAAAAGCTGGTGACTATTACAAACTCAGGATGCAGCCTGAAACAGTGCCAAGATATAAGAACCTACTGTAAAAAATGTCAATAGCACATGGGCATTGGTAAAAAGATATTTAAGGAAAGCAGCATTAGATGCATACACATCAGGAGGGTTTTAAATAGATGACAAGCTTAATTAAAAAGAGGTCTGAAAAAAATGTTGAGTATAATAAAAAGAAAAGATATCAGAGAGTACATGTGCATATAAACAAGAGTGACCAACATGGTGGGGAAAGCAAAATTAGATTATGACAAGAAATTAGCCAAGTAGGCCAAAGAAAATCCCAATGAATTCTTTCACTATATATCAAGTAAGAAGGAAGAACAATTATGGAAGGATAACTAATGGATGCTGATGACAGGGCAATGACACAAGCAAAAGAAATAGCTTTATTACTTGGCGATTGCCGTGCGTGATCGCTAAGTAATTTATGATCACTCTGCAAGTGTGCATCATCCTGACTGAGATGATGCAATGGCTGATGTGACAAGGATTAATATGAGAATAATGACAGATCAGCTGGAAATATTTAGGATATTAAGAAATCTACAATATTGGGAATGCACAAATATATTAGCCTGTATTTTGCAGGAAAGTACAAGTGAAATGACAGTGCCTCTGACCAGGCCTCATCACTAGAGACCCAAAAAAATTTTAATGGAACAAGATAGTTAGATTTCCATCAAGGAGGTCTGAGACAGTGGTAGTAAATTATAGGATAATTAATATCTTAGGAGTGATGGTGGTTACAGGATCAGAAAAGTTGGTTAAGGGCAGAATTCAGGAATGGGTAGAAAAGAATATGATAGGGGATAGCATGACTCCGTAATGGGTAGACCTTTTCATAATAATTGATTCACTTTCTACAGTAAAGTGACTGTTGAGCTAAATAAGGGAAATGGATAAACCACGATACTGCTAGACTTTGCAAAAGTGGAGCAAATTAGGATGAATATGAAGCTGATAACACACAGACAAGAAAGTGGCTAATGGATAGACATGAAATTTAAGTTTATGGTGGAAATGAATCAAACAGAAGGTTGGTGACTAGAGGTATGCTACAAGGGTCTCTATATTTAGACTGCAGCAGTTCGGTTTGTACTTTAATAAACTGGGAATGGTGTGAGAGGAAATATCCAGTTGTCTGGGGAGATAACAACTAATTAAAGGTGATTTACAGATCCTGCAAGACAATCTAACTAGGTATAGTTTGATCAAAGGATAACAGTATAGAGTATAAAGCTGTATATAATGAAACCACACTGCAAAAAAAAATGATCAGGAGGTGGTGGGGGACAGAGATGAAGTTCAAAGTACAAATATCAAAGGTGCAAAAAATATCTTGAAGGATCACTTGGATACTGAAGAACACACTGACATGCAAAGACAAGGAGGTTAATTATTCCTCTTTATATGGCTCTGATGCAACCTCTAGACTAATAGGCACAGATGGTCACCTGCTTTTCTTGGGAATGTGAAAGTAGCAGAGAGGATTCAGAGACAGGTAAAGTAACTAAAATGATAGTTATAGGGCTTTTATAGAAGAGATGCTAATGAAATATTCCATAAATTAATAAATGAGAGAAAACAAGGTGTCAACCCTCGGAAACTGAACAAGATTTGGATTGGTAAGGGCATGTGGATCAGATTTTTTGCGTGAAGAGTAGCGTATGAGTGAAATGAGTTGTCAGAGGCAGTAGTGAATGCCTTGTCAGTTAACAATTTTAAATAGAGCTATGATAGTTATTGCATGAATAACGAGTAGCATAAGATTCAAAAGATGATTTTTCAGACTCTACTGAAATACCCACAAAATAATAAATCAATTTTGAGTGTCTAAGAAAACTACAGTCAAACTTTGTTGTAATAAGCATGGAAATAACGAGATCACAACTGTAATGAGCAAAATGCCATAATGATTTTAATTTATGCACATTCCCATACAATTGCTCACTTTTATAACGAGCATACTACACAGATATACCATACAAATTTTGCTAATTATGCAAACATTCTTAACTGCCCAGGTAGTTCTTGGAATACCCAATTTTTGGAATCAACAAAAATGAAAGGAGTGGCTTAGCTTTCATAATCACCTGCATTGAATTATGGGCTGATTTATAACCTAACCTTGCCTTTGGGTACTATCCCTACTCTACCTACCTCTCCAGTGTCTAGCCTCCAGCCCTACCTACCTCATTTTACCCAAACACTGTTACGACTGTAAAATCAGTTAAAAATGAACCCTTGTATCAGAAACTTGTCTACTAAAAGAAAGTGTCTCTCAGTTCTCAAAAAAGTAAAAATTATTTGTGAGTTAGAATGTAGTGAGAAAAATGTTGCCCTCTTCAATAGTATCGACACTGAGGAAAAATAAAGATGTTTACATATCAGTACTAGAAAAACCACAGAACTGAAATAAAAAAATTTAGAAAATGTGAGCTTACAAACATCGATGAAGCATTGCTTCAATAGTTCACCACACAAAGAGTGGTGGATTATCAACAGACAGCTGATCAAGCAGGAAAATTTGCAAAACAATTTGAAAGTGATGATTTTGTATATAACAATGGTTGGCTGGATAACTGGAATTGTGTTTCTTATTAATTAGTATTATTTTTAATTATGGACAAATAAACTGTGTTTAATATTAAAGTGTATTGTAGTTTATACAAACATATTCATATAAATAATATCTAGGTATGTAATTGTATTATTTTTTTTCCTCTCTAATACTTTTTTTAATCAATCTTTTATCAAGCTGTTGAGAATTAAAAAAAAAAAAAAATAGGAGAAAGATTTAACTCAGCATTGATAGCGAGTAATGGTTATAACGAGGAACCTTTATTGGTCTCCTGGTGCTTGTTATAACCAAATTCAACTGTATACATTACAGTAAAAATCAGAATCAAATCAATTGTATTTGCATAATTTTTCTTCTCCTGATGATCACTAAGATTTATTCAAAATTAAGTGGATATTGAATACCACATTATTTCTTAGCCAAATAAGAAATTCAAAGATAGGAAAACTGATGTAAGAGTTTCATGCCAAATATAGAAAACTATATAAAGATCGGCAAGTCCAAACGTAAGCCAACACCTGTAGTGCAATGCTAGGGCGACTCGTAGTAAAGGTGGAGTAAGCTCCAATCACTGTTCTTAGTATTTTCCCATAATATAAAACACAGCTCCTAGGAGATGTATTACTGTTCTACATTATGAGAGAAGGTCACTACCCAGAGAGGTTTTGATCTTTTTTGAGGTTTCATCAGTGAGTAGGTAGACCTATATGTAATACTAAGGAGGCAATGAGTGGGTGCAGATCATTACTGTCTATAAGGGTGAAGCATAATGCTTTTAATCCCTGCTATCTGATAAGGCTACTGTGTAGGGAAAAATTTATGAGCTACATGCTCAGCCCAATTTGAGCAAGTTATAGATCTTGAAAGGGAACTAGAATGGCCTCAGGTCATCTACATTTGCATAATTCCAATTCATCATAATTTGCTGCTTGTTGGACTAATTCATTTGGATGTGAGGGTGATTTTGAGAAGTACTTTACTGTGAGAGATTGCAGGAAAGAGTAGATATAAGGGACATTTGTGTCTCGATGAAGTTGAGCATTTCTGATGTACCATGGTGATAATTGTATGCATAAGTGATAATGGGACAAATCATCAATTCGTAGAAGAGCAATTTGATTTTAATATCTAGTTTGCTGTTCCTACTGATAAGAGGGTAAAGCTGTGCTATGACTTTTGATGCTTTTGCACATAAGGATTTTGTATGCAAGCTGAAGATAAGTTTTCTATCTAGCAGTACACCGAGATATTTGGCTTCTGTTTTCCAAGGAATCCTAATGTTAAATAGAAAGATGTCTTCTTTGGGAGATGTTGAATTTTTGTCATGTTCTCATTTTTGGAGGACTGAGGAACTTGAATTTCAGGAACTCTCGCACTAGATGATGAGGTAGGTTGACTATTTGGATCGTTCCATCTGTTTTTTGGGGTGATGAATACACCCTCTATAATTAGCGGGGTGAGGACCGCCACAATTAGCGCACTTAGCCGAAGTGGATTTTGGCTTGGTGCAAGTGTTTGTGGGGTGATTCTCACCACATTTTAAGCATCTGTACTGAGCTTTACACAACTTTTGAACATGGCCAAACTTCTGGCATCTGTGGCACTGCCCAGAAGGTGCTCTTTTCCTCAATGGTTCTGGGGTGATTAAGTCCACAGATTGACTTTAGATTGTAAATATCCTTGTAAATGTTATGAATCTCTACTAAAACTAGAGGCATAGGTGTCTTATTTGATCTGAACATTCTACTGACCTTTATGGGAGGTAGGTCCTGTAAGTTGAGGTCAGTGACTATTTCATCCATGTCAACATCCTCGGAGGACCACTTTCAGATTTTTTTTGGAGGTAAGTGAAAACGTATGGTATTGTATTCCTCGTGTCCAGCTCCTTTGTAACATTTCTATAATCAGCCACCATGGCAGGCTGAATTTTTATGCCCTCATCTATATTTTTGGCCAATCTATAATTTATTTGTAGGTTAGCCATGGTGGTTCTTAGGATTGTCCATCTCTGCATCTCCCTTAGGATAATCGGTGGAATCTTCTCATTGGGAGAATCTTCATCCATACCAACTTCATTTGTTGGTTCAGAAGTGAGAGTTTTTCGCTTCTTAAGAGCATGAGTTTCTTCTTGATCAGTGGGATTAGAGGCAGACGCCAGTAAATTGAGCTTTTCCTCCATTTGAGGAGAGTCTTCATTTTCTTCATCAACTTCGGGTAAAGAATATAAGTTTAAGTAGCCGGGCCATTCTTGTTCAAATTTTTTAAGAAGCTTTTTAATGAAAGTGAGTGCTAGCCTTTTGTCAAGAGAGTCGATGATGATGTCGGGATCAATCAAGTTAGCAGGCCATTTCAGTTTGAACTTCTTTTGAAGTTTATTAATGAGTATGATAGTCGGCTCTTCATCAAGCAAGTCAGCGACAACGTCCAAGTCAAGCATGCTCATATTGATTTAACTGCGTATGAGCGCAAATATAAATCCTGCAGGTCTAGAGACCTGCCAGCAAAATTTCTGTAGAGAATCCCACAGCTGTAGAGAACTGCCAGCAATGTCAAACGTTGGCTAATGCAATAGTCTACCAACTAGACAATATAAATGCAAAAATAGTCACAAAACGAAGAAGCTTACCTCTAAAAATCATTCGGAATTCCCCAAAAATATATCACATTAATCAAAACGCAAGATTAGTAACTTTAGTAACAAGTACATGTAAACTCTCTTCATGACAGGTATTTTTCTTTGTTGATTCATCATGTCTAATACTAAGGTTTCAATGGTCAGAACTTATATCTTTACTGTATGAGTTGCCAAAAAAGGTGCACAAATATAATTACTGAAATAAGAGCCAACAGGCTTCACTTCGGCAGAGTAAAATTATTCAAAATTAAGTGGATATTGAATACCACATTATTTCTTAGCCGAATAAGAAATTCAAAGATAGGAAATCTGATCTAAGAGTTTCATGCCGAATATAGAAAACTATATAAAGATCGGCGAGTCTAAGCGTAAGCGAACACCTGGTAGTGCAATGCTAGGTGACTCATAGTAAAGGTGGAGTAAGCTCCGATCACTGTTCTTAGTATTTTCCCCTGGTAGTGCAATGCTAGTGCAGGTCACTAGTAGTGCACTACTATCCCCTGGTAGTGCAGGTGTTGGCTTACGCTTTGGCTCGCCGGCCGATCTTTATATAGTTTTCTATAGTCGGCATGAAACTCTTAGATCAGATTTCCTATCTTTGAGTTTCTTATTCAGTTCAGAAATAATGTGTTATTCAATATCCACTTAATTTTGAATAATTTTACTCCACTGAAGTGAAGCCTGTTGGCTCTTATTTCAGTAACTAAGATTTATAATTCTTATTTAAGAATTGTTTACTAAAAAAAAATAAATAAATAATAATAATAGTTTCTTTACCTCTCAGTTGTGACATGCCTGTAATAAGAATCACGCGACAGCTAAGGTGAGCTATTCCAACCTGTAGTAATAATATACAAAGTTTTATTAAAATATTAGATCTTTTAAAGAAACACGAGTATAAATATACTCTGTTTTAAATAATGGTTGACACATGTACAGAAAAATAGAACATATTTCATCCTATGTTACAAGGTCATCATCGGAGAAAGAAGACAAAATAGTTGACAAATTCAAAATATGAACCACAACACATGAATCAGGCATCATATGCTTACTTGGTAGTGTCTTGTCACAGCTGAATACTACTATAATTCAAAAGGAAATGATGGTTAGCATTTCTAAGTGAAATAAAATGCTACATATTTATTCATTATTACAAAAAATTAAAATCATGACTACTTCCCAAAACAGGAAATCAGAGCAGTTAAGATTTAATAAAGTTTCACAAAAGTCAAGTAAATAGATTATTAAATTTAAAGCTACTGGCCTAAAGAGTCTTGTTTGATCCAAGGAACTCCAGGTCTAGTGTAAATTGCATGGTAAGCAAGACCAGAGTTTTCAGATTACAAGAATCGGATGTAGCCCTAATGTTCTTGAATTCTAATCTTAACAAAATGGCCCCATCTGTCCAAAATAACAAAGTTGCCACAAACAGGGCACTTAATAGAATTGCAATTAGACAGCTGGTAATTTATCCTTGGTGGATGGCTGAAAAGAAGAGTTTCCAAGATGGTTTGAAGGTGGTGTATAGTTTAAACTTGAAAAAAAAAACAAAAAAAACTACAATTTGTCCTAATGATGCTTAAGATAGAGTAAGGAAGCTTTTTAAGACAGACTGTAGTCTAGTTGAAGATCCGCATGGAGTCAGAAGACTCATCATGGAAGATCCATCATTCACACAACACCCATCATATCTCTCCTTAAACTCATACACCAATGAAGCACCCGCAACCACTTCTGGCAAACTCATTCCACCCATTCACCACCCTCTAAGCAAAAAATCTAGTCCTAACATCCTTGCTAGCCACACTCTTACACAACTTCCACAGGTGACCCTTGTTAGAGAGTCCACATGGTAGAGTGCTCATACAATATGTTCTTCTGATTCCTTTCTGTCAGAAGAATTAAAAAACATAATTTATTCAATTCTTCTGTTAGAAGTCACAGTAAGTAAGTTTGCTTATCATGCAATGACAATAGACAGATTCTCTGGAATCAAAGAAATCTGTTTCGTCACTTGTGAAAAGAAGTTATGAAATGAAAAGCTTCACGAGTTTCAAGTAATAGATGATCGAATTTCAATCTACTGGAGTGAATAATCTTTACATCATCATCCACATTCCATCCACTCTGATTGCATGCCTATTTCAAAAGTTTTGGGAAGTACTTTACTGTTTATATATTTATATTTATTTATTTATTGGTTTTTTAATAACAAATATGTTATGTAACATTGTATTTGAATTATTAATTTAACCATTCTTTCCAACTCTCCTGGGGGTGCCCTCCTGTTTACTTGGCTGTGACAAAGACATGAGCAAGTAAGCATGTTATATGACTAATGTTTTGAAGGTGTCAATTGATCTCTTCTTTCTCTGATGCATGCTGTCCTTGAAACACAGGACGAAATATACTGTATTTAATAAATTCTATTTTTAAAAGTTTTCTATTCCACAAGTTTTTATTTCTAAATGCATCAGCCATTATTCAAAATAGCATTTGATAAGGATAATCCAAAATTTTCTGAACTTTTTACACTTTATTTTATGTTTTGTTGTATGTCATAACTACCTTCTCTGTATATCAAATCAAATCAAATAACCTGATCTTGTGAACAAAATATTATATAAATCATTTGTTTATCAAGTGACTGTTTTTAAAATGATTAACTAAAATCATCTAAAGTTTCAAATACTTAAAAGTATTTGAACTCAAGCATGATGTAACAAAAAATTCATACAGCGAAAGGCTAGAATGCTTGAAGAAGAGCACTACATCTGAACAGTTCTTAAAGTTCTAAGATTGAAATAACACTCTCAAAGACTAATCTCATTAAGCTGTCTGAAATATATCATAAGCATTCACTGACTGCTAGCTCAACTATACTTCAAAGAGAAACTATATAACATCAATTCTGCCAGCTTTGTAAGGCCAACAGAAAGTAATGAAATATGAAGCACAAACTGACAACAGAGCAAGCTCAGCATCACACTAATGTCTGCAGAAAACTGCTCATCTCTTCTATCCTTGGAACAAACCTTACATCAAACAAATTAAGAAAAGTGACTACTTTGACAATTCAAAATATGCATTGTATACATATTTTATAATTAATGGATTTAAAAGTAAGCAAGTAGGATTTCTAGCTAAGTCCAGAAGAGTATAGTCCAATGCAGACTTCTATTCTCTATGATGAGAGAGGTGCAGGTAATAGCTGACAATGGTCAATCAAAAGAGGGGAATAATCTCCAGTAATCAATGGCAGACTGCATACAACAGTTCAGATACAAGAAAATCAATGAGCAGAGCAAGAGCTCCCACCCAATATGCAGGCTAGGTCTGGTAGCATCAAATTATCACTATTCTACCTGATTACTACTATCTGTGCACACAGGAGCTTCAATACTGAAAAGGAAGAGACTGAGTGTCAAGAGTATTACAGTTCCAAAAACTGGACATGGTATCTATCTATCCACACACACACACACACAGTGTGTGTGGATAGATGATACCAGGCCCAGTCTTAAAGATTTTTCATTATTATTTATTTAAAAATAACAATCTAATGTACAGGATTAACTGGTTTTGGTTCTCTGCAGTCAGGCAGAGAGGTTACATGCTCGTTGATTGCTGAGATAAATAACAAAACGATAACAGTTGTTATAGGATGATATTACATTTTTTTCATAACAATAACAGTTATTCTGACATGATACTATAGCTTACATGAAAATAACAGTTGCCATAAGATAATATTATATGTTTGCATGAAAGTAACAGATGATTGTTATGCACACTGTCAATCATGAAAATCTCTTTCTTCTCCCTTTCTTTGGGAGGGGAAACAATGATGTTACTTCTATGTTGGAAAGTGGACTTGATGCAGTTGCCCTGCTCAGCCAGGCCAGGAGTTGATTAAGTGGATCTCAGCTTGGTGGAAAAGGTCTAGGGTGTTGTTCTGCCTGTGATGATGATGATGCTGCTCATGTAGGATACGACTTCTCACCTTTTGTTTGAAGGCTGCAAGAAGATGGTCAACCACCTTTCTCTGTGAAACTGTTGTGCTGTCTGGTCTTGTGTGTTGAAAATAGAAACTGTATATTACTGCTTTCACAGTGATGAAGAGATAGTTGCAGAATGAATGGTTTTTTTGACTCTGTATGAACAAGATTGAGATGTTCCTCTTCAGTATGGAGACAACTGAAAGTTAAGGCTGCCATTAGTGAGATGAATAGATCAATTGGGTATTGACGGGGCACTATAAGTAGATATAGCAGGCTGTTTCTGCTCAGTAGCAGAACAGACAATTATCTGAAACATCAGGGTTAAATTTCTGTAATATAGTTAGAGTGGGTAGTGCATTGTGCCACATTCTATACTGAATATCTGCATTGGGTTTGGTGGCTCTTATGTGATATGGTACGTCCCAGTGAAGTACTGATGGGATGATACAGAATTTTCCAATGAAGTGCTTTGGGTCGGATTGTTATATTAGTGCTGCAGATTTTGTTCATATTGCAGTCTTTCCCATGCATTCATGGTTTTTATCAAAAAGATAGGCACCGAATCTTCCGTGTCAGGAGGACTGAGCCCCTTCTTCCGTTATGCTATCAGGCATAGCAGCTTGAAAATCAGATTTCACAGTATCTGTTTAGCCTGATTCCTGTATTCCAAGTGATTTTGGAAAGTGCCAGAGAAAGAATATCACATGCCTCACCAGTTCCATAGAGGAAAGACAATCTCTATCTGAGTGATGAGGTTCCTTACCATCGTGTTGTGGAAGATAGGTTGCATGAGGATTTCAGGAAGGAATGCTGTCCTCACTGTGTTTAACTTCTTCCATCTTCAAAAGCATCTTTGTAGAAATTTGCTATACTCACTGGCACATGCACTCTTGTGGAGAAAGACACCTCTAGTAGCAGAACTGAAAATATAATCAGTGGTACATTCGTATGCCATTTCCTGTTGAACTGCTGAAGTGAGGAAAAAAGCAAACACAGAACATTGTTATCCTATGATCAACAGAGGTCACGTTTTGTCCTCCTCCTTTAAAAGAAGTACTTAGCTTGGAGTAAAAAAGCTAGTTTGTTTGCCTATCTATTATTTCATTCAGCATGGGTTTAAGTTTGTTACCAATGAATCAATAGATGGTTGACTGTGTTTGTTTGATAAATTGCACTGGTAGCATGAGAATCTTTAGTATATGCGAAATATCATGTGGAGGCAGAAGATCATATTGCTGACCACTTTCCTAGTACATGTTTGAAAAGTTTAATGAGTGTTTCCCAATTCTTATCCATGTAAAAGTACATGTCTCTTGGGTAAATTCCCAGCTATTTGTTTTCCCTCTGTGGATTCACTGGGGGGAATCCTTTTGGTTTTTCCATTTGCCACAGCACAATCCTGTGGTTTTATGTACATTTAGTTTGGCTCCTGAGACTGCTTGGTTATGTTGGCATGCTGTTTGTATGTTATGGAAATCCTCTTCTTTGCGGGCTATAACTGCAACAACATCAGCATATGCTATCAGGGTTATGGCTTGGTAAGAAAGTTTAGGACAGGATTCCCATAAGAATGCTTACTCTATGCAAAAAAAAAGGCTCTATGGCAATTGTGTTAAGCGGACCGAAAAGTGAATAGCCTTGTTTAATACCTCTACTGAATGGTGAGCCCGTTACTTATTTTCATGCAACAGTGTGCTTTAGCATATAACATCTTAATGGATTGAATGATGCCAAAGCCAAAGGCTTTCAAGCAGTTGAATGGGTAGGGATGTTCGATGCAGTTGAAAACATTTTCTTGGTCTAGTGTCACAAGACCCATTGTTTCACTGTTGTTGTTGTTAGCTATGCTTATCAGATCCCTTATGAAGTGTAGGTTTTCATGGATAGATCGTCCAGGGATAGAATAGCTCTTGTGCCTATCTATTATTTCATTCAGCATGGGTTTAAGTTTGTTAGCAATGGCTTTTGATATTATTTTACAGTCAGTGTTTATCATGGAGATGGGTTGCCAATTTCCTATTTTTATAGCATCTCCTTTATTTGAGATAAGCTTAATAACAGATATTGTCATAATGGGTGTGAAGCCATTGGCTTCAACATATATTTTATAGAAGATAGGTCCAAGCTGTTCCCAGAAGGACTGGTAATATTTAGTGATGAGCCTGTCTATGCCAGGAGATTTTTTTTTTTGGTAAAGAGGCATAGGGAAGTTGTCAAATTGTGTAGTGTGATGGTGAGTCTTTTCACATCAGAGAGAACTATATCAGTGGCATCCATGGACGGTGGGTTAGCTTGATATAAGTTTTTATAGTACTGCAAGGCATAACTGAGCCCCATCCTCCAATGGGGCTCAGATAACCTCGTCAACTTCAACGCTAGTAAAGTTCAGTTCTGTCTTATTTCTCACAAAAAAGAACCATCTTCCCCCAGCATTGTTTTTGATAACACTCAAATTCCCAGACAAAATGAGATTTCTCTTCTTGGAATTACCCTGACATAAACAGATCACAACCATTGCATCCTCAGCTTCCAAAAAACTAGATTTTCTCTTTCGCTCAAAACGCTGCTTCACCTCTAAACAGCCGTTAACATTATACAAATCGCAAATCTGCCCAGTTATCAAATACTGCTCTCACATTTGGAGTGGGTCTCCTAAAAAGCTCCCTCAAAATGCTTGACTCGATACACAGGAGAGCAATTAGACTGATAAATGACCCATCTCTCACTAACTTGCTCCCCTCACTTTCACACAGATTCTTGGTCTCTGCAATTTGTGTATTCAATAAATATTTCCATGGGAAATGTTCACCTGAAACAGCATCAATAATTCCCCCATTCTGTACTAAGCCCATTGGAACACATAGCTGCCACCCAAACATCCTTTCACAGTACACCTTGAAACCCACAGAACAAGTTTCTTTTTCTCCTTTTCATCCCAGCTACTGCGGTACTGTGGAACAGTCTTCCTCCTGATGTATTTCCCAAGGAATACAACATACAGGCTTTTAAATCAAATGTAAACAAGTTTCTCCTTTCCCACCACCCATATAATGGTACTAATATACTATAGGTTGACTAGACAACCTCTCGTATATGGGCCCAACATTAAAAAAATATATATATATATATAAAGGATTTCGTCATGATTTTCTATGATGTTTCCACTCTGTTGCAGACACATCCACAAAATACTTTGTGGGTGTGTCTGCAAAATTAATGTGCCTACATTGTGCTCTTATTAGTGCTCTAAATGTGAGCATATGGTAGCTTCTAAGAACTGGTATTCCTCAGAGTCTGGATGATGTAATTGCAGTGTTGTTGCCAATTATTTAAGGCTGAAAGTTTATTCAAATTCCTCTGGTGACTATACTTCTGAGTAAATACCCTGACTTTAGCCTTAAAGGATGACCACCAATCAGAAATTGGCTGGAAAGTAGGCATGTCTCTGATGAGAGCTGAGATATAGTTTTTGAAGGTTTTGAGATATTTTGTGTCCTGTAGTAGGTTGTTATTAAAGATCCAATATGCTCCTCCTTTGTGTTCAGTGTGTGTCCAGGATGCAAATGCTGAGGATGGAATCATAGTCTGATGCACGAGACGGATAATATGTGACACTCTTTATGAAGGGTATTGTATGCATAATATGTATCGAGCCGTGCCTGATATAGGGCTTTATTAGGACTACCTTTGGCCCTCCAGGAGAACACTTTTTCATGTGGGTGCAAAAGTCTAAAGATATGTCAGCTCATAGTTATTGATTACATCCTGGAGATGCTGATCTAGTGAGAGCTGATGTTCCTGGCATTCACATCTGTCCATTGCAGGATCCAGAGTGCAGTTGAAATCCTCTGCCAGTATGAGGATCATCTCATACCAATATGGTATGAGATGATCCTCATTGACATTTGCTGAGGTGGTTTTGGACGAACTTTGTTTTCTGGTATGTATACAATAATTATATGTATTTTATTTCTGTCTGAGTTCTAATGAGTGAACATGTTGCACACCCAGGATAGATAATGATCCCTAATTTTAGGATTCCAATAGTGACTCTTGATCCATGAAGCTGTATGGCAAGACAGTGGTGCATGGTATATGGTCAGTTCTTCCAGTGCTGATCTGAAGCTTTGCTGGTGGAATGGAAGTTAGTTTCCTTATAAATATTTTTGGCTGGTGGGCAAGGATATGCTACAGGATGAGCCTGTATCGAAGTGGTGTGGCACATCCTCTAACATTTAATGAGAGAAAGTTTACTGGGGTAAACTTTCTCTCATTAAACAATCAAAGTGGAGTAAACTAAACTCATTATATCCAGATTTATTTTGTTTGGAGGAGTGATTCTTGTTTACTTTAGGGATTATTACATTGCAGCTGGGATTCAAGCCTATTGATCAGGTAGCATATTCTTTTCCTCAGATTGATGGCTTTTCTTCCACTTTTTCCTGCCAGAATAATTCTTAAATCTCTCAGCTGAGTAATAAGCCCACTGATGTTGGTGGTGTAGTTGTATGCTATCAACAGTTTTTGTGATGAGCCTCAAACTTTCTTAAGAAAGCTCTGAAGCTGCTCATTTGTTAGTGGGCCTTCAGTATGAGGAAGACCTGCATTTTCAGTTTCTTCTTCATCTGAAAACTCAAGAAGCTCAATCTCCTCATCCTCCTGATACCTACCTGACAGCCAATCACATATTCAACTCACTAGTCTGCTATCCAATCCCATCCATTTCAGTTTATTTAACAGCTTGTTGGGTGGCGATCTATCATAAGTTTTTGCAAAACAGGTATACCACTATTCATTTCAGACAAATTATGGAGACTACAACCATGTCAGAAATAATTACTTCAAATTTTCCGACATTTCAACCTTCATGTTAAGGTTATCATCTGGAGTATACACACACACACACACACACACACATATATATATATATATATATATATATACACACACACAGAGACAAGCTATATTACATTTCAAACAGTATGCCAAAGAGAGGTTGATTTGATCAACTGTTATTCTGCTGGCCTGACCTCTAGTGGAAAAAAAAACTACATCAAAGCTATATGCTATTTATAACATCATCAGAGAACAAATTCATTTAGATAGTTTTATTACAGCAAAAGTGGTGTCCAAATTTAACATGAGAGTTGTTGTGTTAAGAGTTAAGATCCTGGATTACTTACAGTCTTAATAATTACTCTTAGTCAGAAAGTGCATGTGGGTAGAATATGTGCCTTCCATATTCTTGGAATTTTTAGACCATCATTATTGTTAAGATTAGGGTGGTTGATAAGAATTTCACAGGCCTCGTTAAATTTACATTCAAAGAACGTTTTGGTGTGATGTAAACAACAGGTATTTCCAGTCAATTCTATTTAGAGTATTCAGAACATGATCAGAAAGGCTGGTTTTACCATAGTTATTAAATTTACTGTGACATTTATGGTGGACAACACATTGTGGGACCTGTGAAATTCTAACAATATGGTCTAAAAATCCCCAGAATATGGAAGGCACATATTCTACCCATCATAACATTTCTGGCAAAGAGTTAATTATAATTAGGACTAAGTAATTCAGGATATTAACTCTAAATCATGTTAAATTAGGACATTACTTTTGCTGCAATAAAACTATTTACATGAATTTGTTCCCTGGTGATGTTATATAAAGAGAATACAGCTTTGATGTAGTTTTTTTTTTCCACTAGAGGTCAGGCCAGTATAATAACGGTTGATCAAATCATTGTCTCTTTGGCATACTGTTTGAAATGCAATATAGTTTGTGTGTGTGTGTGTGTATGTGTGTGTGTGTGTGTGTTGCTGACAATCACAAGGAATACTGCTGTTATCGACCCATTTCTATATCCTAGTTCTCACTGATCTTTCCAGAACCTTACCACATTTCCGAATATACAGATTAGATTATAATTTGTAGTCACAGCCTTGTTGTCACCTTTAGTAAAACAATTTTACCCTCTTTCCATTCTCTTGAAACCTGTGTTGTTGTAAGACATTAAACGCGCATGCTAATGCTATTGCAAATTTCCTGGAACATATGTCATCAAATCCTATCACCTAATTAAATCAAGCTTATTTATTTCCTCATATACTTTCTGCTCACTCACAATTAAGCCATCCTCTCTTATGTTCTTTACACTTAAGTTTGTTGTGATTTCACCCTGATGAGAATGAAACACCCTTATAAATTGTTCATTCACTGAATACTTCAACTGCAGCAGTTACATTCTACCATTTTCATCAATTAACATCATCTTAACATAACTAATTTTCCTTCTACCTGACACATATCTGAAAAACTGCAGGTTTTCTTCACCTGATTTGCAAATTTCTAATCATATTGCAGTTTTCCTGTTCTTACCAACTAAGTCATTCCTTGCCTGCTCATTATACTTCTCATGCTATTGATGCATTTTTTGATGCAATCAGATTCAGAGGAAGACCAGGATATACGTGGTTGTAGTTAGAAGTGCTTTAGAAGGTCAAAATATAAGACATGATCAAATAAAACATCTGGCAAATAGCAGACCTATTCTTTTGATATAATTTAGAATGCAGGTGTTCCTTATGTTATTTCATTCATTCCATCTATCTGTTCACTGCACATTAACAGATGCTCAGTGATGTGCCACACCAGGCTTCACCATGTGGTCCTGTTGTATGCTTTTCTGGAGGCTTCAACACTCTGAAGATCAGTCCCTACAGACACATCATTCAACTATTTCATTGATGCTCTACCCTCTTCCTCATTTTTCAGGAACTTTACCTTCTGTTACTGTTCTGAGAAGTAATCCTTCCGTCCTTTCAATGTATCCAAAGTATTCCAACCTTCTGTCAATATCCCTAAGGGTCCTTAAATTCTGTTGATCCTTTCCATCACCCATCCATTTGTCCACCTTTCAGTATATAATATCCTCAAGCCTTCTATAACATAACATCTCAAAAGCAGCTATCCTTTTCCTATCAGACTTCTTTAGGTTCCAAGTCACATCCATAAGTTGCTGTTCAAAAAACAGTTGCATTCAAAATCCTCGACTTTGTTCCTGTGGAAATAGAGACTTGTCAAAAATCTATAAAAATCTGTTGTTTTAGCATTCCTAATCTTCTTCTGATGGCTTTTGAACAGCAATTCTTCACATTAATAATGGATCCCAGGGTCTTGCACTTGCTGACTTCCTCAATTTTTTCTCCATTAAGGTACATTTGTTTCTCAGGAGCTTTCCTGTCTGTACTTTCTTTGAGAACCAATCTTTGTCTTGCTAGGATTGAGCTGAAGTTCTCTATTCTTACTGATTTCATTAATTTTGTCAAGAATTTGTCCTAGTTCTTCCTTGTCATTACAGAGGAGTACTGTATCATCAGCATACCTCAGATTATTGATCAATCTACCACCTATCCTAATTCCTGTCTTGAGCTCATCCAGTGCTACATGCATCATGTCCTCAGCACAGATACTAAACAAATGAGGAGAAAGTAGACATCCTTGCCTAACTCCCTTTCCAGTCTGAAGCCAATCAGTTAATCCAACACCTGCTCTTACTGTGGCTTCTTGCTCCCTGTACAAGTTGGCTATCAATCAGATAATGTGTTGAGGAAAACCCATTCTTTCATTACTTCCCACAGTTTAACATGCTGAACACAGTCAAAAATTTTAGAGCAGTCTATGAAACACATTACCATAGAGAAAAAATCACTCCGTGATCAACGGGTTGAACACCCGTTGATCACGGAGTGATTTTTGGTCGATCTCTTGTGTATTCCTCCTTACTTACAAATTTCATTGAAACTGAAAACATAATATTTTATTTATCATCATTTTGTATTATTTTGAATTCTCTTTAAATTGTCAAATCAGTAATTTTCTTATAAGTCTGGGTAAATGAATTAATTTGGATCAGTGGAAGTCAAACAGCGAGTCGAGTGAATACGATTACAAATTGTAGTTTAAATATTAAATATTCCAAAGCACATTACATTGATTTTTTACTTGATTAAGTTCCATGTGAATATTGTAAAAAAAAAATAAACTTTGTTTGTCTCGGTATAGTTTGTATTAGATGTTTTTGTAAATAACTCTTTTGAAGCTAACCGTATATACTGCTTTAATAAGAATATGTTAGAGTGTTAAAACAAAGGCAATGTTTTTGTCGCTGAAGCTGTATATGGCAGCATTAGAAAGATTGTTATTGAAACTTGTATGTATGAGAAAGGCTTGCAGGCTCTAAGTGTAAACATCTCCAAAGTCAGTCAGAAAAAATTCAAACAACTTTCCGATGGCTGGCAACTTACAATCAAACATCTCCATCTTACAATTGTAAACATCTCCGAAGTCAGTCAGAAAGCGTTCAAACAACTTTCCAATGGCCGGCAACTTACTATCAAAAGAAAGCGGAGGAGAACAAAAGGCGTGCCAAACTTGAAACTTAAGATGAAAGACTCCTACCGATTCTTTGGGGGTTGCCAAACTTCATGCGAGGTCTCAGAGGAGGCCTAATAAAAAGAGACTTAAGCAAGCAGAATGGGTCCCGGTTCCAGAATTGCTGTCAGAGAGGAGGCTGCCCGATCAAGAGTCGCCATCAGAGAGACTGCCCGGATCCACGTTGCTTGAGAGAGGAGTTTCCACTTCCGGAAAGGAGCTTCTCGGTTCAAGACATCGCTAGAGAGAGACTACTTCTAGGCCACAGACAAGGTTTCAAATGGCTGAAAGGAAGAGTTCCAACTGCCGGAGAAAAGTTTCCAGGACAGGTTAATGTCAGACATTCACCAGTGTGTTGCATTTTCATTACAATTTGATGAATCAAACGACTTCACTGATATTGCTCAGTTAATGGTATTTATTAGCATGGTATTTCAAGATTATTCAAGTAAAGAAGAACTTTTGAAAATTATACCATTATTGGGAAGGATTAGGGGAGAAGACATTTTTTCGGCATTTGATGAATTTCTGAAACAACACAAACTTCTGCTTTTTAAACTCGTGTCTATTACTACTGATGGTGCTCTTGCAATGATAGATAATAAATCAGGCTTCATTTCATTATGCAAAAACGATGACAAATACCCAGTTTTTTAACGTACAACTGTATTATTAACCAACAAGTACTGTGTAGTAAAAGATTAAACAAAAAAAGATGTTTTGAATATTACATTTAAAATTGTAAATTCTGTTCGAGGAAAAGCCCTGCAATGGCGCTTATTTAAATTACAGGCAAATGATGATAGGGAATTTCTGGTGTACAATAATGTTCACTGGCTCAGCAGAAGTCAATTTTTAGAAAGATTTCTTGTATTAATTAATGATATAAAAATTTTTCTTGATGAAAAAGGAGATATTTATCCACACTTAAGTGATAAAAGATGGTTGTTACACTTATCATTTTTAGTAGATTTCTGCACGAAATTAAGCAATTTAAATTTAGAGTTGCAAGGTAGAGATAAAAATTTAACTGACATGTTAAGTTCAATAAAAACTTTCCAACAATACCTACTTTTATTAAAGAAAAATATAAATGACCGCGAATTTAGACATCTCCCATATTTATTAAAAATTTTTTTTAACAAAATCAAGAGAAATGCTTCACTATCTGTGAATTAAAAGAATTTATTCCTGAAATAGAATTAGTTGAGGAAGATATAAATTCGAGATTTAAAGATTTTAATAAAACTGAAATGTTTGTATCTTTTACCAATAATCCATTTCAAGAAATTTGAACATCACAGAAATTCCAAATAAAATTAGTGGGCTGTTTGATATAAACCAAGCTGAAGTAGAAGTTGAGATAATAAACATTCAGAACAGTTTACATTTAAAATCAACAAACACAATGAAGTCATATGGAAGTATGCACATGAAAAATTCCCAATATTAAATGATATTGCACGAAAAATTCTGTCGTGTTTCAGATCAATATACTTGTCAGAATCTGCTTTTTCAAATATGACCATTATAAAAAATCAATTAAGAAACCAAATTACAAATGATCATTTGGAAGATTGTCTGCGATTGGCCACTTCTTCAAATCAAGTTGACTATGAAAATCTTGAGAGGTCCAAACAATGCCAAATTTCACACTAACTTTTTTTTTTTTTTAATCAACCAGCATTTCCTGTAACTTGTGAGTTTGTAATCAATCTGTTGTTTTTTCTAACTTCATCATCATCATCAATGATATAAAATGTACCCTCAAGGGCTGTACAGGATATGATAGTACAACGTGAAAAATTTACATCATTACTAACTTCCTATCTACAATTTTCTTCCAAATCAGTCCGTTACTTGTCACGACTCCAACATTATCAGATCTTATATTTCTATCGTCTAAGGCACTTTGTACCGTATCAATCCACCTATATCTTGGTCTTCCTCTGGGTCGTTTTCCTGCCAACCTGGCAGAAAACACTTGTTTTGCTAATCTTTCCTCGCCCATTCTGTTTTAAGTGACCATACCACCTGAGATTAGCTCTGCTAACGCATTCCTGGATGCCGACAATGTAAAGTTCTTTCCTAATATCCTCATTTTTAATATGATATTGCCATTGATGCCATCTGTTCATGCCTCTAATCTTTCTCAGGAGTCTCATATCCGCAGTTTCTAGTCTTTGGTCAAGTGTTTTACTTCTGACCCAGCTCTCAGATCCACAAGTTAAAACTGGTTTGAACACTGTCTTGTATACAGCTAATTTAGTGTTATGACCAATTTCTCTCTTATTCCATATGAATTTATTCAATTGACTGCCTACCATACCAGCTTTGTCTATTTCCATATTTAATTTACCATCTTCAGTAAAAATCGTGCCTAAGTAGCTGAAATGTTTTACTTGTTCCACAGGTTCTCCATTCACAACACAGTTGACATTTTCAATGATTCTGCCTATTTTCATTGTCTTTGTAATGCTGACCTTCATACCATATCTATTACAACAGTTATTCAATTTAGTCAGGGAATCTTGCAAACTTGTAGTGGATTTATTTAGAAGTATAACATCGTCCACATAAAGCAAAGAGCTGACATTAACATCTCCAATTCTGATATCATGTTTAATACCACTTTCCCTCATAATATGATCCATATAGATAATGAATAACAGAGGGGATAACTTACATCCCTGTCTCACACCAGATTTAACATTAAACCACCTTCCTGTACTTCCTTCAATCCTAACTGCTGATTTACAACTCAAATAAAGACTAAGTATTGCTTGATATAATGCCCCATTGACACCATATAACTGTAACATTTTGAATCGCTTTTCCCTTGGCATTATCATATGCCTTTTCCAGATCTACAAAACTTAAATACAGATCTTTGTAATATCCCCATGATTTTTCAACTGTTTGTTGTAAAGTGAAAATCTGATCCTGACAGCCTCTGTTTGGCCTGAATCCAGCTTGTTCTTCACCAAGCTTCTCTTCTACAATCCTTCTCAACTGTTTCTCAAGTATACTTGCATAAATGTTACCGGGAACACTCAGTAAGAAAATACCTCTGTAATTCTCACATTCAGTTTTATTTCCCTTTTTATATATGGGTACTATGAGAGCGCTACTCCAATCATCGGGAATTCGTCCCTCTGTCCAGGCTTTCTGAACTATGCAGTGCAGCCACTGTAAGACTCTTATACCACCATACTTCAGCATTTCTGGCCGAATATCGTCTACTCCTGCTTCCTTTCCATATTTCAAGCTTTTGATTGCTTTTCCTACTTCAAGTATGGATATGTATTCCTGACTGCATGCCTGATTAGTGTTTTTTTTACCACTGTGCTGTCATTACTGCTTGTTTCATTTAGCAGTTTTTCAAAGTAATTACTCCATACTTCAAGGATATCTTTTTCTGCTGTTTTCATGTCACCTTTATCATCTCTAACTCCTTTTACAGCACTCTTAACTCCATTTCAAAGCTTCTTGAACAACCTCCAGAATATCTTACCACCTTCATGAAATTTATTTTCTAAGTCTTCCCATGACTTTTGTTTAGCTAGTTTTAGACACTGTTTAGTTTTCTTACATTTGTCTCTGTATTCTCTAAGAGCAAAAGCTGACTTATTTGCCAGGAACTTTTGATATGCTTTCTTCTTTTTCTTCACAGCCTCTTTAACTTCCTGTATCCACCATGGAGTTCTGATTTTTCTATCCTTGCAGACAACCTCATCACATGCCTCTCTGGCTGAATAAATAAGAGTTTTCTTCAAGGCATGCCACTGAATTTGGTTCCTGTTCTCAAACTCTTTCATTTTTTCTTCAATAACCTTTGTGTATTTTAGTCTACAGTTCACATCTGAGAGCTGCTCAACTTTTATTCGCTTTAAAACTTTCTTACATGTTATTCTTTTCAATATGAAATTCAATTTTATCCTGCTCAATACTAAATAGTGATCGCTTCCAATTTCAAATCCTCTGTACACTCTGGTGTCCTGCACCAGGGAGAAAACATCACTATCAACAATAACATAGTGAATGAGACTTTTCTTATTCCTTGCCTCTTCTTTCCATGTGAATTTGTGCGCATTTTTATGTTGGAATATGATGTTAGTAATAACCAGTCCATGTCCTGAGCAGAAATCCAACAGGTATTTGCCATTATTATTAGCTTTGCTCTTTTCTTCAAATTTTCCCAAAATATTTTTGTATGTCTGACAATCATTTCCTATTCTGCTATTTAGATCCCCAACAAGGACCACATTTACCTTTTTCATTGTGTCAGTTGCTTTTTCTAAAGCATCAAAAAATTCCTCCACCTCTACCTTAGTAGAACCTTCTATGGGAACATAGGCACAAATAAGTCTCATTGTCCAATTCCCCATTCTGATATTTGCCCACATCACTCTACTTGACACTGCCTGCCATTCAAGAAGATTAGCCTCATATGTTGTATTGAATACTACAGCTACTTTTTCTTTTTCTTGATTGTCATTTCCTGAATATAACATTTTGTATTTATTGCTCAGAAAGATCACGAGATTTTGTCTTTTTTGTTTCAGTCACCCCTATTATACCAATCTGGTACTTATCTAATTCTTCAGCTAGATCCATTTCTTTGCCATTCAGGCTTCTTATATTGATAGTACCGATCTTTAACTCTGGGGATATTGAGTTGGGGTGTGTTTTAGGATTTGTTCCAGTAGCTGACTTTTCGCTGTTCATCCTGGTTCCCTGGTGAAAACAACGAGGGCTTTTGTTTAACCGGGCGACGCCCCATCCGGCATGAAATTTTGTCATGTTGTACCATCATTTTCTATATCGGTTTAAGCCAATAAGAATACAATTTGGTCGGCTAAATCTCAAACTGCCAGCCCATCCCCATTCGTTCAGTATCCAGGTAGATACCCAACAGGGTGCACCACGAGAAGGTGAGGACTGGACATTAGATCAGAAGCCCTGGTCGGTTCTCCGCATTCCTTTATAGGCTATGTGGAGGTCTCCTCTCAGTTATACAGCTTTGACCCTTAAGCACCCCTTTTTTCTAACTTTGGTTTTCCAAAATAGAGAAATAAATATTTTATTCCAATATATTTGTTTTTTTTTGTTGTATAAAAATAATTAAAAGTTATAAATAAATTTTTAAATACACAAATAAAGTTTTTAGTTGTGTATTTTTTTTTTAGTTGTTTATTTGTGCGTAATCAGATATCAGGTTGTAGGAACGTGATCTATATAAGAGAGTAGATTGCCGAATAACTTTTTATAGAAAAGTAGCTCGCATAGTAAAAAAGGTTGAACACCACTGCCATAGAGAGTCTAAATTCTTATATTTGTCTATGATCTGTCTAAAGCAAAGGATCTGATCTCTGGTTATCCTTACCTTTCCTAAAACTTGCATGTTACTCAGGCATCTCTGCCTCAACTTTGGCCTGTCCTATTTAGAATGATCTTTAATAAAATCTTGCTTGCATAAGATATTAAACTAATAGTTCTATAGTTTTTGCAATCTTTCATATCTTCCTTCTTATGTAATGGTATTCTTCTTCCTGCCTCCCATATCCTTGTAATCAATCTATGAAACTCTTCCTTCCATCCACAGTAGCCTTAATTAGCTCTACTGGGATTCCATCTGCACCAGGGACCTTATTGCTATTAAGCTGTTTAATTGCTCTTTCAACTTCATGCCTAAGTGGAGGAGGTTCCAAATTAGTTTAGGTTAATTTAGATTAACGAGAGGATTTTATCATATTAATCCAGAGGGGATCATAAAAAGAGTAGAAGGAAAGAGAGGAAGAGCCAGAGGCCATTATTGAAATTTATATAGGAGTGTGGTGAAGAGGGATGTGAGGAGTAGATTTTTTTAGGTGGAAAAATGTCAGTAAATGGAATGCAGTACTACAATATGTTGTTAATGCAAGGAGTATTAAGGATTTTAAGATTTGGTATGGTAAATATGTTGTCAGTTGAATGAACCTCACACAATGAGTCTGCCAACTCTATGGACAGTGTAATAATAATTTTTAACATTTTTTCGAATTTCTATCTAATCTTCATACACTGAAGACAGACTACTATAATCTCCTTCTGCTGTGTTCTCTTCTTTTTAACCAACACATGCCCAGAAATACAGGACAACTTTTGCTTCAGTCCCACTGTGCAATGCCATTACTGGTTTCAGAAGTATGCTTGAAATAGCAATAAAGTTTCACTTCAGGGTACAGGAATGTTCATCAATTTTCACTTTGCAATGAAAATAGCAGATATAACATTTCTTAATTTCACAAGATTTAAATGCTGAGGTAATAAGTTTACTTAACCATTTCCATAACATGAACACACCGGCAATACAATATTAGTGCATGGGAGGCGGTAAAGAAGTGTTTGCATGAAGCAATGGCTGACTGTATACCTAGAGTCCAAATAATAAATCAAGTAGGGGTTAAATGGATGAATAACACCATTAAGCTTGAGCTGCAAAAAAAGAAACAACTATGGAGGGAATTTAAGGAGAAAGGTGACCTGCAAGCACATGAACAGTATAAAGCGCAGGCCAGAAGGGTAACGAACGTGGAAAGAAAAGCAAAAAAGGATTATGAAAGAACATTGACCATGCAGGCTAAGGAGAATCCTAAACGGCTTTTTCGATATGTTGCAAGTAAAAGAAAAAATGTATATGGTAGAATGATTTTAAAGAATGTCGATGGTAGGGAGGTAACCAACTCAGTCGATATAGATGAATTACTGAGTGAGTATTTTGCAAGAATATATCTTCCTGGTGGTGACATTGCAGAAATGAATGAACCAATAGATTATACTGGAATTGTGGATGAAGTGGAGGTGAGTAGTCTATTGCAAAACCTCAATGTCAATACATCTGTGGGACTGGATGGTATACCAGCTCGTGTTGTACGAGAAGCGGCTAAAGAATTGTCAGTACCTTTGACCATTTTGTTTAATTTGAGTCTCTGGTCTGGGTTAGTCCCGAGGGGGTGGAAAGAGGGGGGAAAATAGTTCCACTGCATTAAGGAGGTTCCAAGACTGATGTTGTAAATTACCGACCGATTAGCATATCAGGCATCATTGTCAAGGTCTTGGAAAAATTAGTCAAGAGAAGAATACAGGACTGGATAGATAAAAATGGGATACTGTATGGGGGACAACATGGTTTTGTGAAGGGTAGATCATGCCTCAGTAACTTGCTCACGTTTTATAACACAGTGATGGCTGAACTAGATAATGGTAATGGGTTTACAGTGATTTTACTGGACCTTGCCAAGGCCTTTGACAGGATACCACATGTTACTCTAATCAGTAAGCTGGAACAGATGGGGATGGATATAGGGTTGGTGAGATGGATAGGAGGATGGTTGATGGAGAGATATCAGAGAGTGGTTGATGAAGAGATACCAGAGAGTGGTTTATTCAGGAGTGGAGTCCAAAAGACGGCTTGTGACTAGTGGTGTGCCGCAGGGCTCTGTTCTTGGACCACTGCTTTTCAATTTGTTCATCAATGATATAGGAAAGGATTTGAGAGGAAGTGTTCACTTGTTTGCTGATGATGCAAAGCTGGGTAGAGCAATTGTGAGTGCAGAGGATGTCAAAATTTTGCAGGATGATTTGCATAGTTTGGAGGACTGGACTAGGGAAAATAGATGTCAATTTAATGTGGCAAAGTGTAAGGTTATGCATTTCGAAGTGAAAAGATTAGCAGCAGTATATCACATTGGTGGAACTACTCCAGGAGATTGATGAGGCCAGGGATTTGGGAGTGTTGGTGGATAGGGAGTTGAAGTTTAGGGGGAACATTGCAAAAGTGGCTAAATCAGCTCATCAAATCACTTAGTTGCTGAAAAATACTTTAACAAGGCAGAGACACACAAGTTATTGTTCCTCTATATCAAGCCTTGATAAGACCCCATCTAAACTACTGTGCCCAGATATGGGTGCCAGGGTTTCTTCTTGATGGCGAAGAGGTGGAGAGAATCTAGAGACAAGTGACCAAAATGATAGGTCTGTGGAATGAAACTTATGAGAACAGGTTGAAGATTTGTGTTAGAACTAGGTTTTTTACTCGGAGAGTGGTGAACGAGCGGAATAAGTTGCCTGAGTCTGTTGTGGGTGCTATGACTGTGAATGAGTTCAAGGCGAGGTATGATAGATACTGTGTGAATGTCGAATAGTTGTTTTTGACATGATGTTAGGGCCTCCCTCAATGATTCTATCGACTCCTTGGTGTTGCCCGAGATAATAATAATAATAATTATAATTGCAGACACTTTTATAGATGAACTGTATAAACACAAGTATGCACTAAATTTCTAAATTTTTCTAAAGAACTTCATTTATACCTAAACAGGACTTCATTGGCCAAAAGATAAAAATTACATCTCAAAATATCTTGCTCAAAACATATAAAAAGAAACATATGTTTAAGTAACAATGTTATAAAATAATAAAGTGCAAAAAAAAAAAAAAAAAAAAAAAAAAAACCCTTTAATTTTGTGGAATATTAGAATTTTGATAACATATATCCTGCATTCACTTTTCTCCTCCCATCCCTCTCTCTAATTGTAAGCAACTGATTATAATGTAAATGAAGGCATACGTTTTTAGGTTATTTTTGATTTTAATGATCACTTACTTGAAAATTTCAAGTAAGGAACATTAATTTAAGTTAATCATCATCATCAAATTCCTGCCATGTACCCTCAAGGGGTGTACAGGATATGATAGTACTACATGAAAAAAATTACATCATTATTAATTTCCTATCTACAATTTTCCTCCAAATCAGTCTGTTACTTGTCAAGACTCCAACATTATCAGATCTTATATTTCTATCGTCTAAGGCACTTTGTACCGTATCAATCCACCTATATCTTGGTCTTCCTCTGGGTCGTTTTGCTGCCAACCTGGCAGAGAACACTTGTTTTGCTAATCTTTCCTTGCCCATTCTGTTTAAGTGACCATACCACCTGAGATTAGCTCTGCTAATGCATTCCTGGATGCTAACAATTTAAGTTAATAATGTTTCAAATTTTGAATGTTAATTCTGGATCTCCATTTTTATAATTTCACACTCTTCTTACAAGCCATGCATTATTATTTACATCTGTACTTTTGTGTGCTTTATGTGTGGTTCCTGCTAGTTCTTTATGTTCTGTCATCAATGTACAATTTCGTTCCATTTCTTTTATTCTATTTCCTGATGTTCTGTTGTCAATGTATACAGTTTCCTACTATTTCCTTTGTTCTGTTTCCCACCACTCCCTTTATTGTTTCCAACCACTTCCTTTGTTTCCATCCACTTCTTTAGTTCTCCGTTCCAAACAAAATTTTTTGTTTACTGATCTCAGCTACAGTATTCTCTTTTCTTTTATTTCATAGATTTAATACAAAATGTCAATGTTTGTACAACACTACCCACATGATTTCTCCCAACAAGTCCCTTTGTTCTCTTTTAAAAGCTGGAATGGAAATGAAAATCCAGCTGTATTTTGTAACGTGGATTGTGACATCATTTGTGAAGAATCATGAATGTTTTGTGCTTTTACTGATTGTAACAGTAAACTAATAATGAATTTCGGTTCTAAGGAACAACTTAGGTCAAGTAGCTTCTTATACGAGGGTGGTCTGAAACATTCTCGGCCTCGACCATAGCTGGCAACACTATCGGCACGATTTTTTTTTTTTTCCTAAATTGGTACATCTGTCATAAGCATTCATGTAAAATTGCAAATCATTCTATCAGGTAATTTGTTTTATACAGCTGTCTGAAGCAAAAGTATTGTCTCTATCCCTTGAAATGGATAAAATTGAGTATCATGTAGAAAGTTTATTTTTCACTTGGTTAGAATATAATAAATTTAGTTTAATCCTTTATCCAAGTGTGAGCAAACAAAGTTTGCGCCTGAAAGTATCTTCAGGACTGAGGTAAGGTGGTACACACCAGGGCAACTCGTTGCAAAGGTGGAGCAAGCTACCAATAATCCTGTCTCAGTATCTCCTATAATGCAAAACACATCTCCTTGCGGATATGTCTAATGTTATGCATTAAGGGAAGGGCCACTACCCATAGTGGGAGCCAGGCCCAAGCTGAGATATCAGGCAGAAGCATTCGCAGGTCATCTCTACCTATAGAAGTTGCCAAATGGTGTGCCACCCATTTTTAATAAATTACTCTGGATTTAGAGAAAGATGTTGGCCCTTCCCTTAATGCATAACATTAGACATATCCGCAAGGAGATGTGTTTTGCATTATAGGAGATACTGAGACAGGAGTATTGGTAGCTTGCTCCACCTTTGCAACGAGTTGCCCTGGTGTGTACCACCTTACCTCAGTCCTGAAGATACTTTCAGGCGCAAACTTTGTTTGCTCACACTTGGATAAAGGATTAAACTAAATTTATTATATGAGTATCATGTAGTTATAACATTCTTTGTAAAAGAAGGTTTAATGCCAAAAGAAATTCACTTAAAGTTCATAAAAGTTTATGGGCACTCTTCTCCTTCATTTTAGACAATTAAGGAATAGGCTGCCGAGTTTAAATGTGGCCGTACTAGCCTTGAAGATGATCCACGTGAAGGATGTTCAAAAAGTGTAACACCACCAGAATCATTGATTAAGTGCATGATATGGTATTGGAAGATGGTGAGTCAAAGTGCATGAAATTGCTGAGACTATAGGCATTTCAAAAGAACATGTAAGATATATTTTGCATGAAGAATTGCAAATAAAAAACTTTGCAAAAGATGGGTGGTGCACGTGCTCATAACAGATCAAAAATGCACTTGCATGAAAATCTCTGAACAGTGCTTTGAGCATTTTAACAAGAATAATACTAATTTTGTGTTTTGATTTATTATTATGGATGAGACTTGGATTCACCATCACACACCAGAATCCAAACAGCAGTCAAAAGGAAAGGTCATGACATCGGTGTTTTGGGATGCTAAAGGCATTTTGTTTATTAATTGTCTTGAAAAGGGTAAAACAATAATTGGGGAATATTATTCCGATCTTTTAACCAGACTAGATGAAAAAATTCGTATGAAAAGACCCGGTTTGCAGAAGAAAAAAATCATCTTTCATCAGGACAATACACCTGCCCACAAAGGTGTTTTGGCAATGGGAAAATTAAGGGATCTGCACTATGAATTGTTGGAACATCCACCTTATTTCCCAGATTTGGCTCTCTCTGACTTCGATCTCTTCCCAAAACTAAAACCCCTCCTCGCTGGTCAGCATTTTTCTTCGAATCAAGAGGAGATTGCAGCTGTAGAGAGGTATTTTGCAGATCTTATTGAGAACCACTACAAGGACAAAATAATGGTGCTGGAGCATCGCTGGAATAAATGTATCAGTCTTAAGAGAGATTATGCTGAAAAATAAAAATAATTTTGAAATTATAAATTTATTTTTTCATTGTTAGGCCGAGAACTTTTCAGACCACTCTCGTAGTGCATCATTTTGCTATGGTAGTGTTCGCTGAAGCGTGTATCTACATTGGTAATTTGGTCACACAAAACTTGTCAAAAATTAAAATAAATTATATATTACTGAATAATAACTTTATTTCTATAGAATTTCAAACACGAGTCAAAGATATCTGCTGAAGTAATCTCACAAACATCTGGACTAAGAAATGATGCAAAAGTAATCATAATGGATTTTGCTGCATCAAAACTGAAATTAAAAACTGATTGTGACTAATTCAAAAATGGGTTCTTAATATCATAATGGTTCATATACAAAAACAAGTTATTCATTTACTGTTATCTTTCCTGAAACATTTATTTATCAAGAAATTGCATAGGATGATGGAAATTTTCAATATTAGACAATAGCCCCTTTGGGCAAAAATAACTACACAGTATCTGAAAAAAGAGCTTTGAGATATTCATTAGCACATAATATTGCACTTTTAAAATTTCAGCATAAGATGAAAACAAAAATCAGAAGCAGTGCAGTTGCAGCTTAATGAAATATTTAAAAATGCATTATTACTTTCCTTATTTCTGGAATTAAGGAAACTTAATTTTTTCCTTCTTTATTCATTTCTCAGTTTGAATAATAATCACTTTCAAAGATTTATTGAACGAAATTGATTGGATAATAATCATTAATGTCAAAAGTACTTACTGAATGTAGCAAATCTAGATGACCACATTCCCATTTGTGATATTTTTCCCATGCTTCTTTTATACATTCCTCTGAGCAAAATCTTACTTGAGCACACTGACGACACCTATTTATACAATACAAAACAAGCATAAATAAAAATAAAATTTAATTCTTTGCTATGTGTTGTCTATCAAAATGAAAACATAACATAAAACATATTATGCATTTACATTTCCAAAAATACTGTGGCAAGATTACCAAGGATTAATGGTAATAAAAAGACAGCCATGAAGAAGAATAAAATTTACTTCCTGTTTTTTACATGTTTCCCAACTAATCAAACATGTTTTTTTTTTTTATGCCAGATGCCTTGACAAAGGGGTCTAAATCAGGAGTAATACCATAAGTGTCAGATAATACAGCACATTTTAAAGCAACTTCAGGTCTTTAAAAAAGAAGGATAGCAGGTCACAATGAAAATCATCTAATTTAAAGATTCACAAATGGTAATGTCATAATGGAATTTGAACCTACATCTAAAAAAATGGTTGGAAAGTGAAGATACTATCCATTCAGTCTAATCCAAAATCAATACTGGGAGAAGGGGTGGGGGAATAGAGAAAGAAAAAGAGATAAACAAAAACTATCAAATGTATCAGCAAAGGAAAAAGTAAACAATCGTGTCTCAGATATAATAAACAATCTATTTGAAAAAAATATATATTACAGTAATTAATAAAATATTTTATGAAGCACAGTCAGGCAAAGAACTACTATCTAAATAAGGATTTATGTGTTGGAAGGGGGGGGGTTAGAGAGTATGTAAATTGTACAGAAACTATCTGACATCACAAATAACCTACAATGGGTGACATTTTTTGAAGGAAAAAAAAAAGCCTTACATAACGATGTTATTTCTTAGACATATTTCATATCTCCAAGAGTCATTTTCAGTGTATAGAAATCATTTTTGGTAAAAAAGAAAACTTCCTTTTCTTTGTAACTTACTTGCTGAGTACACTGTCAGGACAATGCTTATGGAAACATCAAGCACAGCTAACATAATAAATATTTTATTTTTATTAGACACTTATTCAAAAAAATATATTACATTTTATTACTGAATTTTATCATATTCTTGCAAATGTGTGTCTATTAAACGTTATTATGCCACAAGTGCCATTAAAAATTCTGATAAATATTTTAGCTATATATAGCATTTTGAAGCTCATATTAGCATGATCTTCTAAGTTCAGTGATATATTACATATACATCACTGAAGCAGATACTAAGCAACCAAATAACTATGCTTCACAGTGATTAACAAAGGATACAAAAAATAAAAATCAATGATAATTATTCAATTATAGAACCATCTTGTTTTATAATAATTTCCTACTACGAGTAGCACTGTTACCCCCACCAACAATTGTGCAGAGGAAAAAAGACAACAACAACAAAAAAATGCTTTTATAATATTGAGAATAAGCACCCCTCTATACAATAGGAAAAGTTTTGTGAAAGCCTTAAAAGTTATAAAAAGTTCTTAAATCATGAAGGTGAGTCCCTAAGTTAAAGCATGTATATACTTGTATATACATGTGAAGAGCCAGTCTATTCTCACATATCTATCAATAAGCATATTTCACATGAAACTCAAAATACAGCTGTGGATAGCTGTATTTTGAAGTATAACATCCTGTGGTTCTTTGCTGGAGTATCAAGGATCAGCTTACAATAGTGAAGAAAAACACTTATTTTTCTTCACTATTGTAAGTATAAAGAAAATCCTAAATCTTGTTCTGGCATTCTTGATAGAGTGAACCATTAAATAGCTTTAAGGTAAGAGACAAGTGAGAAGGAAAGAACAACAGAGTTAGAGCAAGTGTAGCCCCAAAAATGACTACACCTGCTGGAACTGTGGTAAACAGATTATTATGGTAAATGTTGTCCACCTTTGTTGTTTTAGGCAGTCATTTTTGTTTAAGCTGGACAAGTTTCTGACTGCCTCTGCTCTTTACTGAAGCAGTGGCTTTTATGATGTATTTTTGAAAAAGTATTCACATTGCGAGATGAAATGCCTCACTTATTATAATAAGCATATCTCACATGATTTGAGTTTGCTAAGTTTTATTTTAAAATATTCTGCCCATGGACAAGGTGTTGTAAGTACAACAGAAGCTGTATATACCTGGGTGCTCTAAAGTTTGGATAGGATCTTTGAGCTCCTGAGCAGTTGGCCATATCTGGAAGCAATCTGCAGGTTGTTTTTATGTTGTACTTTTTCAACAATTTGTCTCATTCCTCAGATATTCATTATGGCATAAGGTGCAGATCTTTGGGTTTGGGTAGGGGATGCAATTTTTTAGCTGACATAACATTCTTACATTTTTAACTGTTGCTGAGAGATGTCTTTCCAGTACAACCCTGTGATGCTTGTGCAGACTTGGTAATATTAGTGCATACAATGCTAGAAGAAAGACCATTATAAGTTTACTTCTAGATGTTATACTGAATGAAATTTCTTTAGACTTTTTTCTCTCCTCCTCAGCCAGTTTTCTCATGAGCCAATCATTTTGGCTCATGAGAAAGTAGGGGAAATTCTCTCAGGAAGAAATCTGCAATTCATAAGAACATTTAAAAAATTTGCAAACATTTAAAATGTCTGGTGGTTAATTAAGAATGATTAAGGTGTGAAGCATAATAAAGGACAATCGCAGTATAACACTTTTTAATTTCATTCCTACTTGATCTAGCATAAATCTCTGCATGTTTTCATCATATCTTTTGCTATCATTTTTTCTATCAATGCTTACTTGAATTAAATATGACTTACGGAAGAGCTGCTTGAGGTTTACTATAACAGTTATGACAATGGCTAGGATAATGACCAGGTAGAAGAACAGAAGCATATGGTTTCTCTACATATAATGTACTGCCTGCTGTTAGTGGTTTATTTGCCTAGAACAGAAGAAAATAAATATGTGCAGTACTTATAAGCTGACACATTTAAACTTAATGCATATATAAAAGAATAATCAAATATATATACATACCTACAAACACACATACAATATATACCAAATAACATTTCTAGTATCTGTGCTAAATAAAAAAGTTTTAAAAACATAGCATTATGTGAGCTTATGGAACACATACAACTATTGTCAAATTAGATAAATAAAGGAAAGAATATCTAAATCAGCAGAGATCTAAATTCAGTATCAGCTGCAAACTTTAAAAACACTGCCTTTTTTTTTTAAACTTACTCCATCACTTCTGTTTCAGGTGTTGAGAGAGAAGATCAAAAGATAAATGAAAAATATTTATTACACTTATCATTTCGTTAACATTTTTGGCATTCAGAAGCAATATTGTTTTTGTAATGATACGTATAATTAAAGCACTTGCCCAAACATTCTATACTAAAGTCTTTCTATACTAATGGCAATTCAGTAATGGCAGACCAGATAGGTTATCAATGATACAATGAAGTTGAGGTTTCTTTTCCACATGATGTCTATTTCACATGACAGCATAAAAAATAAACATCTACAGGTATTTTAATTCCAATGATGTAAGAACATGCATATACCTTGTTGATTCTTCTTATTGCTGCTAATTTTTTTTTTTTTTTTATATATCTGATCCACACATAAAAGGCCATGAGACCTATAGCACATTTGTGACACATGTGAGCAAGAGAAATAGAAAAAAGGAGGAATCTGTTTACATTTTGCTTGAACAGCTGAGAAGTGTAATCTTTGGGGAGGGCAGAATAGGGTAGACTGTTCCAAAGGACAGAAGTAGATGGAATGAAAGAGGAGGCAAATGAAGTTGGTGTGGTGAGTTTCAAGATGGACTGTAAAAAGGGTGTTTGTTAGCAGTGGTTCTTGTTTTAATGATTTTGGAGGAGAGGCAAAGAATAATAGTGGCCAATTCTGCAGAGTACTGTTCATGAAAGTACCTGTAGAAGAGACACAAGGCAGAAACTGAACGTCTGTGAGAGAGGTTTCATTAATTAGCTGGAATGCCCTCTTCTAGATAGAACTGAGCAATCGTATAGAGAGGATGCACCACCCCAAATATGGGAGCAATATTCCATGGCTGGGCAGGTTTGCATTTTGTATAGAGTTAGCAGTTGTGAAGATGTGAAGTAGTGTCTTGAGCGAAAAAGTACACCAAGTTTTTTGACTGATACAGAAGCTATAGTTGAAATGCAGCTGTGCCAGGAAAGATCAGAGATGCAGGTCAGTCCAAGAAGAGAAATCTGATCAAGGTGGATATCTCAGTATTACTGAAGGTAAGGGATGTGAGCTATTTCTTGTGAGAGATCAAACAGAACTGAGTTTTGGTGGCATTGAAATTTATAAGGTGGTGCTTGCCCCACTGAGTTATAGCTAGGTGATCTCAGTTCAGGTCACTGGTCGTGGCAGATCTTGGGGATTCTAATACTTGAGCACTACAAGGTTTGTCAAATGAAAAGGAGAAATGGAGTGTACTGTCATTGACAAAGCTATTGATAGGATTGGAAGTCTGTGACAGCAGGTCATATTTATATTTGTTGTTTCAAGAATACTTGCGACATAAGACTGAATGATATAATCACATAATCACAAGAAAGATATTTATTTAACCAAACATTCGGTCTGGAAATAGCAGACCATCGTCAGTGGTATTACAAGAACAGTTTAAAAAATACAAGCTAGAATACTAACAATAGATCGTTAAAATTAGAACACGCCGCATGATGTTATATATCACTAAGTATGAAATGGAATATTTTGAAGTAGAAACATGATTGAATTTGCTATTAAAAAAAAAAAAAAAAAAATTAATGAGTAATCTTGATTAGACTTTCCCAGATTTTTGATATAGATATACAGTCATTACGATTCAGGTTGGGGCGATGGAGCAAGGCCTCCACGCTTTCCTTGAACAAATGTTCGAACCTATAATGGGATCTATGTAAGAGGCGCATCCTGGACCAAAGGATGCTGTGGTCAGTTTCAATCCCGTGTTGAGCCAATCCAGACTTTTCAGGTTTGTTGTGAAGAATGGATGATTGATGTTCTTGGATTCTTTTTTCATGAGAATGTCCAGTTTGTCCAAAATAAGAGAGATCACAGTTGCACGGAATTTGATAAACTCCAGGAAGAGATAAAGTTGAGCGTTTGTCTTTAGGAGAAGGAAAATGAGAAGACAATTTGTTAATAGGTGAATATGTAGTTGTTAAATCATATTTCTTTAAAATTCTTGCGATAGGTTCTGAAATAACGGAGATATAAGGAATAGGCACTCGACGTATTGAAACTTTGTTTTGTGGAGGATTATAAGAATTGAGAAGACGTTGAGTACTTTTTTCAGAAAAGCCATTGAGTTTCATGTGTTGTTGGATAGTAGAAAGTTCTTTCTATAGATAATCAAAAGTAGAACAATTAGTTTTGGCTCTTCTGATGAATGATATAATCACTTATAATGATCTATTGTTAGTATTCTAGCTTGTATTTTTTAAACTGTTCTTGTAATACCACTGACGATGGTCTGCTATTTCCAGACCGAAATATTTGGTTAAACAACTATCTTTCTTGTGATTACGTGATTATATCATTCAGGTCATTCATATACAAGAGGAAAACAGCAGGTGAAAGAGCAGAACCCTGGGAGTACTCCTGCAATGGTGGGGAAATGTGAGGAAACCATCCACCATGACACATAGTGAGTGACCAGTGAGGAAGTTGGTGGTGGTCACTCAGAACTGAAGCAGACCATAGACCAGACTACAATAAAAGTATAACCATTCCTTACATTAAAAGGACATCAGATAAAATAAACAGAATACTACAGAAATACAACCTCAAAGCCACCTTTAAACCTCCTGCAAAATTAAAAAGCTTACTCAACTCATCCAAAGATCCACTCCCTCTGCTGCCCCCCCCCTGGAGTATACCGTATTTATTGCACCTATAATCTACCATATATAGGGGAAAACAGGATGCACAATTTCTATCAGACAAAAGGAACATAAACGACACATTAAATATAACAACTATGGTGAAGTCGGCCTTTCTGATCATGCCCTGAACACTTTACATAGAATTGACTGGAAAAGCACTAGTTGTTTACATCATACCAAAACATGGCATTAACACAAATTTAAGGAAGCCTGTGAGATTCTTATCAACCACCCCAATCTGAACAATAATGATGGTCTAAAAATCCCAAGCATATGGAAGGCACATATTCTACCCACAGAACCTTTCTCCCTAGGACAGTAGATAATCCAGAATCCTAAATCTAATATAACATCATTGTTACTGTAAGAAAGAATGTTTCTCTCATGTTATCTTAAATAGAGTTTAGCTTTGATAGTTTCTAAATAATTAATTCATTTGTAATTTTATCTGTATTTTTTTTTTTCACTAGAGGTCATGCCAGTAGAATAACCAGTGATCAAATCATTGTTTCTTTAGCTTATTGTGTGAAATGTAACTCAGCTTGTCCTTGTATATTTGTATATACTCCAGATGATGACCTTAATATGAAGGTCGAAACATCGGGAAATTAAAATAGTTATTTATAACACAGTTGTAAAGACTTCCAGGTAAAGGAATTACTTTGAAAAATTATTAAATCAGGTAACAAGTACCTAACACGGGGATAAAAAAACATCCAAGAAGAATGTAATTAGGTGGATTCACTTTGTTATACTGAGTGAATTCACTATAGTCATGTATGGCATAGTGAGCATCAGCTGTATTTCAATAGCTGTCTTTCCACGATATGGATGCTGCGAAGAATTATGTTCTTTGCAGCATCCATATTTCAAAGGCCTCCAGTTTTTTCACACTCATATTCGAGAGTATCCATATCTCTACTCCATATAATAATGTGGACCATATGTAAGGAGGCCTGTCTGTGTCTAGAGTAATTACTTTGAAAGACTGTAAATGAAACAAGAAGTGATAGTGACAGAAAACATTCAAGAGGAACACAATCAGGAAGACCTCAATACTAGATGTACAAAAAAAATGATCAAACCTTAAATGTTTAAAGACAGCTGGAGTACACAATATTTGGTCAGAAATGCTGAAACTGGTAATCTAGAAGTTGTTGTGAGAATATTGAATACCAGGTGATTGAAGTAGAGCTCTCAGGATACCCATCTATAAAATTTTAAAGAAGTAATGCTGAATGTTCCAGGTAAGATTTAGCAAGTATGCTTGAGAAGAGGCTAAGAAAAATTGCAGAAGGAAAACTGGCAGAAGAATAAGTTGGCTTCAGGCCACACAAAAGGTTGTTGGATCAGATTTTCAGTATAAGACAAACAGTTGAGAAATCACGGGCATATAACATGGATCTATATTTGAGTTTTGTAAATCTGGAAAAGGCACATACCAAAAGAAAAGCTGGTCATCATTTATATGGATTATATTATGAAGGAAAGTGACATTAGGCCTGATAAAACTGGAATCAGTTCTTTACTTTATGCAGATGATGTTATACTCCTAAAAAAATCCAGTACAAGTCTATGGGACTC
Source organism: Typopeltis vanoorti (assembly GCF_054136105.1). Classification (NCBI taxonomy): domain Eukaryota; kingdom Metazoa; phylum Arthropoda; class Arachnida; order Uropygi; family Thelyphonidae; genus Typopeltis; species Typopeltis vanoorti. Next base: position 67,106,905 of record NC_143573.1, on the reverse strand, counting down.
CTTAACTAAATTGAATAATTGGTGTAATTGGAGTAATATATGCAATAAAAAGAAAAATATTATGAAAATAGGCAGGAACACACTGGAAACATACTGCATTCCAAATAGAGAACTTCTTGAACATGTTCATTTCAATCATTTAGGTACAATTTTTAGAAGATGGTAAATTAAATATAGAAATAAACCAAATAAGCACAGCTGGTTTTTGCTTATTGCATTGTCTATTTCCATATATAATTTGCCTTCTAAAAATTGTACCTAAATGACTGAATTTATGTGGAATTAGAAAAATTAATCAAAACACAATCTGTATAAAACCTATTCTAACTTAAGGAACAATGAGCTAGGTTCGAAATAAAACAATTGATCTAAGAATGACAACACTGTCATAACAGTTTGAGAAAAATTATGATATGGGAAATATATGGCATCAACGGCAGAACCATATTAAAAACGAGAATATTAGGAATGAACATGTGAGCAGTACTAATCTAAGGTGTTGTCACTTAAACAGCATATGAGAGGAAAGGTTTGCAAAATAATTTTTTTTTTTTGAGGATCACAAGAAAAAGGTCTAGAGGAAGACTAAGATCTAGGTGGATTGACACAATAAAAATGCTTTAGAAGACCAAAATGTAATACCTGACAATTCCACTGATGAGAGCAGTGGCAAACTATAGCTCATTATTACTAAGGCTATATTAGGCCCTCATTGGCAGGCTTTGTTTAAAAATGTTTATATTTTTGAAACCTTTTAAATAAAATTAAAACCATTTCTTTTAAAATTAGACACATCCACATAACACATACCACAACATATCTTCCCTTCTCTTTACTGTACTTCATATCTACAGCAGCCGAAGCATATGCAACTGTGGGATGGGACCCATGGGAAAGTTGCAATAAGCTATTTTCATTTGTTGGTTCTTTGTCATCTTCAACACTAATAAAAACATATTAATAACATGACTATGTTATTAGCAAAGTACAATATTTATATATGAAAAATGCTGTTCATGTAATTTTAAAGTTACATAAACAGAATTTTATTTATTTTTTTTTTTTTTAAATTCAATGATCTGGTAGTGTTGTAAAATTGATTTCCTTGTCAATTAACTAACAGCACAGTCAACTGAATTTGTGGTGAAATAGTGCTATTCCAGGAGTTAGTGATATACTTACCAATTCATAAAAAGTAGTCAGCTATGGTTTTGGATATTTGAGAGTTAGGTTAATTTAGAGATCACCCTATTTTGGCAACTAGGATTACTAATTACTGTTTGATTTTGCCCTCTTTGTGCACCTCCATCTATATTTTATCTTTAAGATCTGAGAATAGAAATCTGTCTATCTTCTGTATTTCCAAGAAGTTTTGTTCTTGGAAATACAGAACAAGTTCACGTAAAATAATATTTACATTCTGTAAATATTATTTTACGTGACTATAAAGAAAGAAACATCAACCCACTCTTAAAGAAATATCAAAAGTTTAAAATATTGAAAATGATGATTTATGAGGGCTGACTAACGATATAAAATATTGATAATCTGCTGGATGGATGGATGCTTTCAAATTACAAATGCTTAATATCAAAAAATGAAGTCACATTTAATTTCTCTTCACAGAGATTTATTTCTTGCCAATAATAGTGTTCACACTAGAAGTGTTATTTTCTTAATTAATCGAAAACAAAAATAATTAACAAGAAAAATATTTTTACCTCTAAATGTCTTTTCTATTATATATAATTATTTTAGTGTTAACGTACAGCTTTTAAACAATATACAGCTGTTTTAGACCAGTGGCAATTTGTCCATTCAAATGAAAATAACATATGCAGAGAAAAATGCATAAAAAACTTTATAATATTGAAAATTTTGCCAAAGTAGTAGTTACTAGTTAGTAGTCTTATGAGACTACATGTCAAATAATCTTGGAGAGATTTTCCTTAGAGCTGATTGATTCCACTGTCAACTATTTTTATTTGAAAAAACCCAATCTGTTCGCAATTGGTTATTTCAGAAAAGCATAACTAGCCCATTAAGTTGCTCCAAACAGCCTGCAATATTTCTACTTTTAGTGTCCACAGAATCCTTCTACTCATTTCACATTCCAGTTCTATTGTCACATAGTGACAGAACATAGAATCATACCATTTCTGACCTTTTTTACAATTTTCAAAGAACAGACAACTTCTTCCTTTACTTTCTGTAGTTTTCTGTTTTGTGCAAAAATGGTGAAAAGCAGTTTTAGTGCTACTAGCATCCACATGAACATGCAAGACTGCTAACTGATATCTTGTATAACTAGATAAAACTGTGCTAAACATTATTTAATGTCACTATGACATGTCTATTCAACTATGTAATGTCTGTTCAACACTCTTCGTGTTTCTAATCCTAATCATCACTTAATGTTTTCCAGCTAAATGCATTTGGCTGGAAGGTTGTTTTGCAATAACATGAACTATTCATTGCAACCAGTGACACCACTGTTATGAGCCTCCAATCATTGTTCATTTATGTGTAACAGTGGCATTTGCTCTTCTTTCATCCAAAATCATACTATGTTCAAAATTCTAACCACTGTTTTTACTCATCTGTCATTTTAATTCAGCAAATTACATCTTACACTCACTACAAAGAACTCATAGGGACCACAGAAAATTTGTTCCAATCTCTTACAAAGGGCTATCTGCTATAGTTAGAGAAGGCTCTAATGTTCGTGCTACACCTTTTTATACTTTGTGGTACATTACAAAGCATTTGATAAAAATATAGGGCCAATGTGGTACACCTTTTTGAAAGTCTGCCCAAACTGGATAATTTTACCAATTATATATTTGGTTTAATCCTTTATCCAAGTGTAAGCAAACAAAGTTTGCACCTAAAGTGTTTTCAGGACTGGGGCAACTCGTGGCAAAGGTGGTATAACGTCTCATCACTTGCCTTAGTATCCCATAATGCAAAGCACATCTCCTTGCAGACATGTATAATGCTATGCATTAAGGGAAGGGTCACTACCCAGACTGGTTTCGACCTTTATTGAGGTCTCATCAGTGGAAGCCAGACCCAGAGGTGGTGATACAAAGGTGGAAGTAATGGAGAAGTCATATTTCCATATACCAGTTGCCAAAAGGTGTCACACCTTATTTTACATCATGAATCGATTCAATAGTGCTGCCTGAGAGACTGGATTCCGCATTTTTTTGTTCATTCACACACTCATCTGCATCTTCCCAAATTTCTTTAGTTTTCCTGACTCTGTGCTTAGCTCCACACCCTCAGTGAATCAAGCTCTCTCTTAAGTGCAGACCATCAGCATTGTACAAATCCTTCTATCAAACTCAGGCCATAGGTCCTTAAACTCTACATCATTCTTTCTGTACAACCTACATATTGATTATTCACCTTTTCACTCTTCATTTTTGCTTCTTACAATAACTCTTTCATATCCTCCCTCATACAATACTTCTCACCTCTCAGGCAACTTGTTCCTGAGAGGTGAGAAGTATTAATGAAATAAATACTTTTTCACACTGTGAAAAGTATTTATTTCAAAAGGCTTCACTGAGAATAATAATACTTCTCACACTGTGAGAAGTATTGTTATTTAACGATTAACAGCAATTCTTTCATCTTCCCTTTCTGCATTCTAACAGCATTATTATTATTATTCATTTTAGCACAAGGGAAACAAAATTTTGCAAACAAATAATTACTGCAGACATCTAGAATATCTTGATCTTGAGTGATCAAGATCAAGATATTCTAGTTTTCATTACGCCTTTATCATCTCTGATTCCTTTTTACAGTATCTTTCATTTCTTTCTAAGCTTTGTTTTAAAAAAGCCTACAGAACATTTTGCTACCTTCTTGATAGCTATCTTTCTATGACTTTTGTTTAGCTGCTTTCACACATTTCTTCACTGTATTACATTTTTCTCTCTATTCTCTCACAGCACATGCTGATTTACTTGCTAAGAACTTTCACTATGCTTTCTTCTTTTCCATGAGTACCTCTATAACTTCCAAAGTGCACTGGGGAATTCTGATTTTTCTGCCATTGCATGTAAAACTCATTACATTCTTCCCTGAATTGACTGAAGTTTTCTTCAGTTAACCAATGAATCTCTAAGGAGTGAATTCTTCTCATCTTCAAACTCTCATTTTCTTCTTTGATAATATTTATATATTTGAGTTTACAGTTCACCTCTGAAAGCTGCTCAACATTTATATTTTTTAAAACTTCCTTATACACTTTTTTCAATAAGATATTCAATTTTATCCTATCTAAAATTAAATGATCACTTCCTGTTTCAAGACCCCTGTATTCTCTGTGTCCTGAACCAATGTGAAAATATTGCTATCAACAATAACATAGTCAATGAGCCTTTGCTTATGTCCTGTGTCCTCTATGCAGCCCATTACAATGGGATGGAATGTTACCACCTACAACTTGTAAATAGGGCTGCACTGTTCAGAGTTGTGCACGAAGTTGTAAGGAACACAGGCTTCACATTTTGATTGTAATAAGGGGGAAGAATGGAGGTTACTCCTTTAATATTCTGACTAATGATGTTAGTGTATATGAGGTAGTTTCAGGAAAGGTAATCTTTAACAGGAGTATAATTAATACTATCCAATTTCTCAATACTGCATGTAAGGTTTGTCTAGGTTTTATAATTTATTTACATATATACAAATACAGTAGCCCCCCCCTGTATCCACAGATTTGGTTCCATCATCTTCTGTGGATACCTGAAACTGAGGATAGTAGCAAACCACTAGTGAGACTGAGATTTTTGCACATATATAGCAAAATTGAAGTAGGAAATTATTAGTAAAATGACTTAGTCTCACATACTAGGACTGTAGGGTTCTTTAGTGAATATGTTATGTAGTTAATATATAATGTATATACACTAAATTGTATGACTACATAAACAATAATAAAAAGAGTTTTTTTTTTATTAAATGAGGTGATTTCTAGACTACCACTTCACCTGTACTATCCAGGGATGCCATCTACCACATCTGGGCACACATTCCATTGCTCCTCAATAATAATATTACATATTTATTTAAAATTATCATGAAACAATTTTTATGTCTTTAGAATCTACAAGGAGCAATGGAATGTGTGCCCAAATGCAGTAGAAAGCACCCCGAGTAGTACGGGTTAAGTAGCAAACCAAAAAAATTGATTCATTCAATAAAACTTCATCATTAGACAAATAAAATTTAACCCACATAATAATTATGTAGAACAAAATGAGAAAATATGCTAATGAAAATGTAATTGTTAATAAAATCTTAACATTTTTATTCGTATTAGGAGGAATCAACTGAGATCAGAACACCTCATTATGTTCAGCTACATATTTTTTCATCTTCCGAATCTTTGGCAGACAGCTGCTTGCTTGTCTACTGAGCAAATGATGTGGACGGCTGAGGATCATCGATAGTAGAAGTTTTGTCGACTTTTTTTAAAAAAACATTGTTATTGGAAGCTGCCGTTTTTGTCTCTTCAATTCAGTAAATAGGTTTTGCAAAGGTTCCAAAGCTTTTGTTATTGTGTGAGTAATTTTTATGCTGCACTCCATCATTGAATCATAATCCATTATCTGTTCCTTTAATATTTCAGCCATTCGAAATATCGTGGCAAATTTTTTGAGTGTTCACGCTGGTGGTTCTTGTTCACTTTCATCCTCATCGTCATTTTCTTCTGTAGAAGATTTGGCAAGATCTTTCAACTCCTCGTTAGTGAGCACCTGATGATGTCTATCTATGTAATCGTTCAATTCTTCTTCTGTCATATCGTCAAATCCCTCTCCACCTATTTTCCATGCTGTGTTAATTATCAGTGTTATCAGTGAGTTAATATCAGGGGCGTCTTGGGAATTATGAACGGCATCACTCAACAAATTCTTCCAGCATGCAGTTACCGTTTCTGGTTTCAATTCGTCCATTGCTCCCTTCATGAATGCAATTGCATCTGCAATTGTTAATGATTTCCAGCATTCCATGACTCCAACATCAGCAGAATCCTCAACCATTGCACGAATCATATCGAAAACCTGCCGAGCATATGAGGCTTTGAAGCATCTAATGACACCTTGATCGAGTGGCTGAAGCAATGAGGTTGTATTAGATGGGAAGAAAACCACCTGAACATTTTCATCTTCAGTGACTAGTGACTCAGGGTGCCCTGGAGCATTGTTTATTATCAATAAAACTTTAAATGGTAATCCTTCCCTCTCCAAGTATTTTTTCACCTCTGGAATAAAACATCGATGGAGCCATTCTGTAAATAACACGGCCGTGACCCACGCTTTCGGATTTGATTGCCAAAAAACAGGCAAACAACTTTTATTTTTGTTTTTAAGGGAACGTGGATTCTGTGCTTGGTAAACATGGCCGGGTTTAATTATGTGACCAGCTGAGTTGCCACAAAGTTCCGGCGTCAATCTGTCCTTAAATGCTTTAAAGCCTAGTGCTTGCTTCACAGTTTTATGGATGTAGGTCTGTTGGGGCATTTTCTTTCAAATGAGGCCGGTTTCATCACAATTAAAAACTTGCTTAGGATGATAACCTGTCTCTGCAATAATTTTTTTAAAATTCTGCTGGGAACAATGCAACAGCTTTCTAATCAGCCAATGCAGATTCTCCTATTTTTTAGATATAAACTGACAAAACTTGCCAGGTTATAATGTTTATTTTAACAAATATTGAAACATTGCCTCAATACCAGAAATTAAAGGAAAACTAACACTGTTGTCATTGCCATTTCCGTCCTTTTGCAGAATCATTTCTGCAAAATGAGGTTCCTTCGAAGGGGTTGCGGGGCTGACAAGACTCAACAGAAGCTCCCGTGTCGAGAGATCACAGTTACAATGGTACAGGCACCAGGTCAGAATGGCACAAGAGAGGCTCCCCCAGCAGGCCCTCTTTGCCAAGCCAGAGAGTGGGAGGCCATGTGAAAGGCCAAGGACTCGCTGGATAGATTATAACCAAAACCTTGCGTGGACATGTCTGGGAGTCCCACCAGAATACCTGAACTTTGGTGGAGGAGGATCATGATCATTGGAAGTCTCTCTTGCAGCTGCTGCCCAATTAGGAAAGGTGGGCTTTGAAGATGGATGGAATTAACACTGTAATGTTAATTCCCCAAACCAGATTATATATAAATTACATACCCCCTACCTTATATCAAAGGCACAGAATTGCTAGAAGAACCCTCTCTCTTTTCTCTTCTCGTCGCCGTCGTGAGGAGCTTAAGGATCTTTCTCAGACATAGTCAAATTAGCCAGTCTTGGGCGTGAACAGCAGGGTTTTTCTCCCCAGTTTATCTGGGGTTTTTCCTCCTGCGAGCAGGCAAACCGGCCCTGTGAACACACACAGATTACAGTCAGGAATACTTAAGACCCAGCCATAGGTCTGATTCATCAGCTATGCCGGGCCTGAGCCCAGGGTATTAGATAGCGCTGTATTTCCCTGTAAAAGGGCCTCGCTGCCGTTATATCATCATATGCTATAAACAAAATAAATAACAGTATTCCCCATCAATACAGCTCCCCATATTTTAGACTGATATGATGAATTACCAAAGTCCAAAAAGAAGAGTGTAAAAATATATATGCAACATGGACAGCTGAAAAGGATTAATATAATATGCTATGGAAAAAGATCACGTCATCAGATGGAACAATGCTAAGTTATTATATAAATTATATTTCAAATCACAGAAACTGTTCAGTTGAAATTCCATAAAACTCTGTAAAACACAAGATAATTGATAGGTTAGTTTAGGAAAAAAATACTGTCATGTTGCTTATCTTGCCATCAGCTCTCATTGAAAAAAAAGCAATAATTACAAAAGGTCACTATCACCACGAGGAGCGCAACTTTCATATCTGGCATGTGAAAGTTATACTTTTTTGCATACATGCCAAAGAATTATTTTGGCCACGATCATGGTAGTATTTATAGTCAGTTTGAGCTATCTTGCTGCAGGCACTGATTAGATGTTCTACAGTCTCATCTTTCTGATCGCATAGTCTGCATTTGCTATTATAATTGAAGTTCAAAATTTTTGCTTTCATTGCATTAGTTTTTTCTAATGCCTGTTCTTGAGCTGCTAGAATATATCCTTCTGTTTCTTTTTTAATATATCCATATTGTTGCCATTGTTCCACGTCTTGTCCACTTCAATTTTGTCCTCAATATCTTGAAAAAATTGGCCAAGCAAGGGTTTATTTTTCCAGTGCACATATTGGTTATTCTATTGTTCCTTTTTGTAATTGGATTTGTTTCCTGTTGCTTTTAGAATGCCCTCTTGTGTAATTGCTTGAAGCATTGGCTCAGAGCTATGTTGATGTAACTTCTTAAACTAATTTCTTCTTCTTCTACAGTCTGTCTCACTTCCAGCAGACCCTGTCCACCTATTCTCATTGGTAGGTACAACTGGAAACAACAATAATAATAATAATTATCATTATAAAAATTTATTTCTTTCCTTGTTCTGCACTGTTTTCCTTCGAGAAAATAACAAGAATGCTATTAAAAAGTATGGGTGCTTAAGGGTCAAAGCTGCAAAACTGAGAGGAGCCTTCCACACAGCCTTTAAAAGAAATGTGGGGAAACGACTATGGTTTCTGACCTAACATCCAATCCTCACCTTCTCGTGGTGCACCCTGTTAGGTATCTACCTGGATACAGAATGAACAAGGATGGGCTGGCAATTTGGGATTTAGCTGACCAAATTGTATTCTTACTGGCTTAAACCACATTATAAAATGATGGTACAACATGACAGAATTTCATGCCAGCAGTGTCGCCCGGTTAAATAAGGCCCCCTTTATTTTTGCCAGGAAACCAGGGCGAACAGCGAAAAGTCAGCTACTGAACACATCCTAGAACACATCCTAACTCAACATTACCAGAGTTCAAGATTGGTACTATCAACATAAGAAGCCAGAATGGCAAAGAAATGGAGCCAGCTGAGGAATTGGATAAGTACCAGAATGACATAATAGGGGTGACAGAAACAAAAAAGACAAAAACTGATGAGATCTTTTTGAGCAATAAATACAAAATGTTACATTCAGGCAATGACAATCAAGGAAAAGAAGTAGTGCTATAGTATTCAACACTAAATACGAGGCTAATCTTCTTGAATGTCAGGCAATATCAAGTACAGTGATATGGGCAAATATCAGAATGGAAAACTGGACAATGAGACTTAATTGTGCCTATGGTCCCACAGAAGGTTCTACTAAGGTAGAAGTGGAGGAATTTTTTGAGGCTTTAGAGAAAGCAGCTAACAAAATCAGAAACAAAAAGTTGGTCCTTGTTGGGGATCTAAATAACAGAGTAGGAAATGATTGTCAGACATATAAAAATATTTTGGGAAAATTTGGAGAAAAGAGCAAACCTAATAATAATGGCAAAAAAAGAGCAAAGCTAATAATAATGACAAATACCTGTTGGATTTCTGCTCAGGACATGGACTGGTTATTACTAACACAATGTTCCAACATAAAAATGTGCACAAATTATCATGGAGAGAGGAGGCAAGGAATAACTGTCTTGACATATTTTTTAATACAGGTCTTGCACTCAGCCAAGTCCCTAAGGAGTGGAAGGAGGGCAAGATTGTGCCACTTCATGAAGGAGGTGATCGAACTCAAGCATCAAACTATAGGCCTATCTGTGTGTCAGGTGTTGTGGTTAAGTTGTTGGAGAAGCTTGTGAGAATTAGGATCCACAGTTGGGTTGACAACAATGGCATTATCTTTGATGGATGGCATGGATTTGCTAAAGGGAAGTCATGTTTTAGTAATCTACTTATTTATTACAATAAAGTGACTGCTTCCTTGGACAGAAGAAAAGGATACACAGTAATATACTTGGATTTCGCAAAGGCTTTTGATAGAGTACCTCATGATAAATTGATAGTCAAACTAGAGCAGATGGGACTGGATATTAGATTAGTGCATTGCATTGGAGACTGGCTATCTGATAGGTATCAACAAGTTGTGTATGGGGGAGCGATATCCAGGAAAAGGAAAGTCACTAGTGGAGTGCCTCAGGGGTCTGTTTTGGGGCCATTACTGTTTAACTTGTATATTAATGATATAGGTGACGATTTGGATGGAGACATTCAGTTGTTTGCAGATGATGCAAAGTTGGGACGAACCATGAAGAGTAGTGAAGATGTTGTGGCCTTGCAAGAAGACTTGAATAAATTGAGTGATTAGGCAAGCAAATGGGGATGCGAGTTCAATGTTGGAAAATGTAAGGTTTTAAAATTTGGAAAACAAAGATGGGATGCAGAATTTATGCTTGGTGAGAATATATCGTTGGAGGTAGAGGAAATAAGAGATCTGGGGGTGATAGTGGATAAGGATCTAAAATCTAGGGGACACATCGCCAAAATTGTGAAGACAACACAAAGACTTCTGGGAATGATGCGGAGGACACTGACATGTAGAAGTAGGGAGATTCTTGTTCCATTGTATAAGGCTTTGATTAGGCCACACACGGACTATTGTGCCCAGATTTGGTCACCGGGTTTTCAGAAGGATGAAGAGATGTTGGAAAGGGTCCAAAGGCGATTGACTAAGGTAGTTTCTGACCTCTGGAATATCGAGTATGAGGAAAGATTGAGAAGATGCAACTCACAGATTCTGGTGGACAGAAGAAGGAGGGGAGATATGATAGAGACCTACAAATTATTGAGGAGTTATTATAGGATCAATGCTGGAGAGGTTCTACAGAAAATAGTGGGATATCAGGGGGAGAACCAGAGGCAGTTTTTTTTTGTGCAGAGTTGTAAATGATTGGAATGCCTTGCCTGAGAGTGAGGTGTCTGCAAGGAGTTTGAATGTGTTCAAGGCACGATATGATGAGCTGTGTGTGTGATAAAAGGACCTCTCAGATGAGTCTTTGACTCCAGGAGGTCTTGGGGTAATAATAATAACAATAAGAAGAAAGTATCATTGACTATGTTATTGTTGATAGTGATGCTTTCTTTCCGGTACAGGACACTAGACTATACAGAGGATTTGAAATTGGAAGTGATCACATCCAATTATATCAAGAACGTGGCAAGATATTCTGGAGGTTGTTAAAAAAAGCTCAGAAATGCTGTAAAAGAAATTAGAGATCATAAAGGTGACATGAAAACTGGAAAAAAAGATATCCTTGATGTATGGAGTAATTACTTAGGCTTATCAAAAGTTCCTGGCAAATAAATCAGCTTGTGCTCTTAGAGAATAGAAACATATGTAAGAAAGCTTAAACAACGTGTAAAACTAGCTAAACAAAAGTGATGGGAAGAACATAGAAAATAAATATCAAGAAGGTGGCAAAATATTCTGTAGGTTGTTGAAGAAGCTCAGAAATGGAGGAAAGAGTGCTGTAAAAAGAATTAGAGATATAAAGGTGATATGAAAACTGGAGAAAAAGATATCCTTGGAGTATGGAGTAATTACTTTGAAAAATTGCTAAATGAAACTAGCAGTGATAATACCACAGTGATAAAAAAAAAAAACACTGACCACGCATGCAATCAAGAATGCATATCTAAACTTGAAGTAGAAAAAAACATCAAAGTCCTGAAATGTGGAAAGGCAGCTGGAGTAGATGATATTCGACCAGAAATGCTCAAGTATGGATGTATAAAAGTCTTACAGTGGCTGCACTGCATAGTTCAGAGGGATGAATTCCAGATGATTGGAGCAGAGCTCTAACAGTAGCCATATATAAAAAGGGAAATAAAACTGAATGTGAGAATTACAGAGGCATTTCTCTACGGAGTGTTCCCAGTAAGATTTATGCAAGTATACTTGAGAAACAGTTGAGAAGGATTGTAGAAGAGAAGCTTGGTGAAGAACAAGCTGGATTCAGGCCAAACAGAGGCTGTCAGGATCAGATTTTCACTTTACAACAAACAGTTGAGAAATCATGGGGATATAACAAAGATCTGTATTAAGTTTTGTAGATCTGGAAAAGGCATATGATAAGGTGCCAAGAGAAAAGCGATTCAAAATGTTACAGTTATATGGTGTCAATAGGGCATTATATCAAGCAATACTTAGTCTTTATTTGAGTTGTAAGTCAGCAGTTAGAATTCAATGAAGTACAGGAAGATGGTTTAATGTTAAATATGGTGTCAGACAAGGATGTACATTATCTCCTCGGTTATTTATTATCTATGTGAAACACATTATGAATGAAAATGGGATTAAACCTGATATCAAAATTAGAGATGTTAATGTCAGCTCTTTGCTTGATGCGGATGATGTTATACTTCTAAATAAATCCGTAACAAGTCTGCAAGATTCCCTGACTAAATTGAATAATTTAGTTCGGGAATCTTGCAGTTCATATCATTGTAATAAATATGATATGAAGGTCAGCAATAACAAAGCAAAGACAATAAAAATAGGCAGAAGCATTGAAAATATCAACTGCATTGTGAATGGAGAACCTATAGAACAAGTAAAACATTTCAGCTACTTAGGCACGATTTTTAGTGAAAATGGTAAATTAAATATGGAAATAGACAACAGAATGAACAAAGCTAGTATGGTAGGAAGTCAAATGAATAAATTTATATGGAATAAGAGAGAAACTAGTCAAAACACTAAATCAGCTATATACAAGACAGTGTTTAAACCAATTTTAACTTATGAATCTGACAGTTGGCTTAGAAATAAAACGACCACTGATATGAAAGTCCTGAGAAAGATTATGGCATGAAGAGATGGCATCAATGACAATATCATATTAAAAACGAGGATATTAAGAAAGAACTTGACATTGTTAGCATCCAGGAATATGTTAGCAGGGCTAATCTCAGGTGGTATGGTCACTTAAACAGAATGGGAGAGGAAAGATTAGCAAAACAATTGTTCTCTGCCAGGTTGGCAGGAAAAAGACCCAGAGGTAGACCAAGATATAGGAGATTGATACAGTAAAAAGTGCCTTAGAAGATAGAAATATAAGATCTGATAATGTTGGAGTCTTGACAGGTAAAAGATTGATTTGGTGGAACATTGTAGACAGGAAGTTAGTAATGATGTAAGTCCTGTATACCACTTGAGGGTACATATCAGGAATTTGATGATGGTGATTATTTCCATGTTTATGGAAACATAAACATGGAAATAAGTCCCTTTCATTGTTCATTTGTCAAAAATTACGAGTAATTCATAATTTAAACTTGAAGAGGAAAAAAAATTTAATAACATAAGTATCTAATATATGTTAATTTGCAATGCTATTATTTATCTTCTTTAACCAGCAAACTTTACTGAAATTAAAAGCTAAGTTAACTTTAAAAATGGTTTTCTTGTCTTTTTACAGAACTAACTACACTGTACTTGCCTGGTGCCTTCTGTGGCTTGCTGTTTTAAACTTTCAATCTCTTTACGTTGTCGCTCTACAAAATATATATTACAAATAAAACTAAATTATTTTCAGATATACGCAACAACCTTAAAAAAAAATCATACTTGGTATGGCTACCATAAATCGTAATAACCACATATTCTGTTGAGCATATTTTCAGCCAAATTTGTAAGTAAACTTGGAGATCTTGTCAAATTCCCACTTTCCCAAATGAAATAAGAACTGGTTCATTCAAAAATAATGTTCTAGCCCGCAGAATAATGAATTACTGACTATTTAAAACTACGTACAGGTAACCCTCTTATAATGCAGATTGCACCAAAACAGCCTCATGTGGTTAATGACCCTCACATTATTTAGCTTTAACAGGACAAGTACATTATATTCTCAAATTGCATTAAATACCATGAAGCATGACAAGAGGATAGTGTTACAGAGGTAGAATTCTTCCTACAAAGAATGCCATTAATGTGAAGAAAAAAAAAAGTCAAGTGTGTGTGCGCGCGCGCAAACACACACACACACACACACACAGCATAGTTTATTACTTTATATCCTTCATTTTAATTCTTCATATCATAACGCTCATTACACAGATTCTGGGATGTGTGAAAAAGTTGTTTTGGTGTTTAAAATTCTGCACATCTCAGTTATTAAAAGGTCTAGGCCAGTGTTTCTCAAACTTCAGATATATCTGTGTATTCCTTCTTAAATTTTCATTATTACCAAGTACCCCCTTATCAAAATAATAATAAAGTAAATGAAGTATATTTCATTGTAAATGTCTATTTTATTTGAATTTATATGTTCATGTAAACAAAAAATATGATTTATTTTTAATAGAACAAAATTTGGAATAGGTTCATTTTTATTTCCTTCAATGAAAATCCACATTTCAAGTAATTCATATCATACTTACAAAGATTTTTCATCATCATCCATAGTTGATTCTCTAAAGATGTCAGACGACACACCCTTATCAATTTCATTTGATCCAGATACAATATCAACGTTTTCTTGTTGTTTACAGCTACTTGTATTTGCTATATTGCTCTCTTTTGTGCATTTTATAAATCCAGTCTTAAACCAATGATCCATACTTCAGAATTTGAAAGCTAAAAAAATTACCATATTTGCTCGAATATAACTCGCACTTTTTTCCCAAAATTAAGTTAAAATATCGCGGTGAGAGATATATGTAGGGATTTCGGAAACTAAAGTTTTCAAAAAAAACCAACTGAAAATGGTGTGACCAAGAAGCTCCTATTCGCTATTGCTACTTTTGGCATCGAGAATAGTTTCCTTGTGTGCATCATCAAAGTCATCTACCCAAATAGCTTCATCTTCTTTCTCATTATTTCAAGAAAAATTACCAGTAATTTACAAGACTTGAGATACGTAATGAACAATCCTTCACAAATGACTAATGAGAAGTAAAAGTAGAGCGCAAAACACACAGCAATGGTAGGCCAATAGAGATAGAGCAGCTATGAAGAAGTGCATATGATTGGTGCGGTATTAACAAAAGAACGCATAAACCAAAAACAAAGGCAAGCCAACAGTTGAGTTGAAATGCTAATTCTCTTCAACCAAATTCCATAATATCTGAAACACATTCACTATATATTTCTTAGTTTTAACATGTTCACGATGGAGTGGTGTCAAGCAAAACCATATGTTGCCGGTGCAACATATGGGTTTGCTTGAGTCTATACAGCAGTTTCTGTTGGAGGGGAGATGCGATTCATTAGTTAGTGGCATTTTTATCCCAGTTGTCTCTAATTGTACTATTTGTTGAGAAATATATTACAAAGGCTGCAAATCTCTAATGTACCTTATTTAGTGATACAATAAAACTACTTGTTTTTCTTGTCTTCTGTATAGTGACACTGTTGGGGAGGACGTGTTGTTTACTGCAGGGAGTGAGTTACTATTGCCAGGACGTGAACATCGTGGCGATAGTAACTCTCAATTTGAGTAGGATAATTCATACATAACATATAACTTATTGAGAAATATATACATTTAAAATAATTCTTTTTTTCTTAATAATGATTCCAGCATTAATGATGCATAGCCGAAAATGGCCATCCCTGAAGAACTTTCGCATACCCCCTGGGGGGGGGGGGGTCTGCTTACCACACTTTGAGAAACACTGGTCTAGGCTAAACCATGTAAAACAACTCCCCAAACTGCAATACCTCCACTGAATGTTATAACTGGAAAAATGAATCTTGAATTAGTCTTACACAGACACAAACCACATATATCCAGATGACCAAGTTTTAAAATTTTGGGTAGTTTGAATTACAGCCAAATCCAGGTGTATCATGTCTCTCATGTATTATTCTGGCCAATTTGTCAATTCTGCAGGATGAATAAAGCTGGATTTCCAGGAGAAAAGTCCATATGAAAACAGCTATCTCACCTATGAATTGAATTCTAAACTAGAATTATGAATAACAATAAACAATAATTACTTTTGATAACATCTGAGAAAAAAAGTAGATGAGCATTCCAACCAAGCCAAATAGTGCTATCAAGCAAATGAATAGTGTACCGCAAAGTCCAGGCATTTATTTGGAAAACAAGATGATACTCCAAATGACAGTAGAGTATGTTCTGATATTTAAGGCAAAAGAGTTGTGTAAAACTGGGAATGGACAACTTACAATGAAGTATGTGTATATACCTCAATGTCAATAGCAAATGCTCCCCTCCAGTCATTCCAACTGCCCAACATACAATGCCCTTTGTATCCTTTTGCCAGAAAGAGATCATAAATCTGTTGTCAAAATTAGATACAAAAAAAAATCCTGGCCTTGATGGCATTCCTCCAATTGTCCTCAAGGTCTGTGCAGTAGAACTGACTCCTATCCTATGCCATTTGTACATACTCTCATACTCCACTGATATATATCCCAAAGCCTGGAAATAGGTCTATATTCAACCCATTCCTAAAAAAGGGTGACAAACCGCTGCCATCTAATTACTACTCTATTTCACTCACCTCAATCCTATCTAAAGTGATGGTAAAAACCATCAATTCTCAACTCCTACTCTACATTGAAGGTACCCAGCTATTTAGCAACCACCAGTACAGATTCCATCAATGCCAACCAACAGGTGACCTGCTTTCATATATCACCCATCTCTGGACATATGCCATGGAAAAATTTGGTGAATCCCAAGTGATATTTCTAAAGCCTTTGACACCGTCTGGCACAAAGGGCTTACTAAGCAAACTTCCATCATTTGGACTGTCTCAGGTCTTCTGCAGATGGATTGCCAGCTTTCTGTATGGACGCACACTATGTATGATGGTAGATGGCTCCCTATCCTTCCACCATCCAACTAATGCTGGGGTCCCACAAGGTTCAGTTCTCTCACCGACCCTCTTCCTTTTGTATAATGACTTACTTCAGTTGACCTCCAACCCAATACACAGTTTTGCAGATGACAGCACTTGCACTCCTCCCTTTCATTTGATAAACCTTACCCTACACAACTCACTTCAACCCACAGAACATCAACCACAACTTTCCTTAATTCAGACCTCCAAGCCATCCTCCAATGGGGTTCAGATGACCTCATCAACTTCAACGGTTCTGTCTTATTTCCCACAAAAAAGAACCATTTTCCCGCAGTATTATTTTTGATAACACTCAAATTCCCAGATAAAATGAAATTTCTCTTCTTGGAATTACCTTGACATCAGGCCTCTCCTGGCCCGATGTCAAGGTAAACATTGCATCCTCAGCTTCCAAAAAACTAGGCTTTCTCTTTCACTCAAGATGTTACTTCACCTCAAAACAGCTGTTAACCTTATACAATTCACAAATCTGCCCAGCTATCGAATACTGTTCCCACATTTGGAGTGGGGGCTCCTAAACCCCCCTCAAAATGCTCGACTCAATACAGAGCAATTAGACTGATAAACGAGCCATCTCTTACCAACTCACTCCCCCACTTTCACATAGACGTTTAGTCTCTGCAATTTGTATATTCTATAAATACAGAATTACATATTTAGTTGTAATTAAATATGTAATTATTTCCTACTGCTGTACTGTGGAACAGTCTTCCCCCTGATGTATTTCCCAAGGAATACAACATACAGGGCTTTTAAATCGAATGTCAACAAGTTTCTCCTTTCCAATGTCACTACCCATATACGGTACTAAAGTACCATAGGTTGACCAGCCAACCTCTCATATATGAGCCCAACTAAAAAAAAAAAAAAAAACTCACTTTCAAAGAGTTTGGAATGAGACCAGTATAGAGAGATTGAGTTTGCAAGATAATATGATGAAATGACTGTAGTACCAATTTTTACAGTGGTATATGAATGCTCAATGGATGCCGGAGGAGAAATGGTCCAAGAGAATGATAAATTGGTATTGATATACCACTAGAAAGATGGAAGAGAGAATGGCCCTGACTTACATGAAGAGGAGGAAATGTGGAGACAATGTGGGACAGAGAGTTGCAAGAAGGCTCCTGAGATGTTCAAATTCAAGAGAAGGTTTACTAGTCAACCACTGAGCAGTGGAAATACCTTTAAAAGTAAGTAAAATTGAGTATCATGCTAAGAAGATTATTACATAAAAAAGTTGAGCAGATTTCAGAGGTATATACTGTAGATTAAAATATGCAAGTATTATTCAGGAAGAATCAAGAGTTTGAAAACAAGAACAATACCTTGAAGACGCAGTTGCAAACTCAAAAAGCACTGAATCAGCCAGAGAAGCATGCAGTGAAGATGTTGCAAGAACAGAAAAATCAGTACTCCTGTAGTATACTAAGGATGTAAAGAAATAATCATGAAAAAGCATAACAATGCTCTTAGCAAGTAAGTCAGCATTTTCAGAGAATACACAGAAAAATGAAATAGTGTGTAATAGTGTGTAAAAAAGAAGTTAAACAAAAGTCATTGGAAGACTGGTAAGAGATAAATATCAGAAAAATGGAAAAAGAGGTTATTGAAAAATCTTAGAAATGGAAGGAGTACTGTAAAAGGAATCAGAAATTATAAAATTATCATGTAAATATAGATAAAAATATCCAAGATGTTTGGAATAATAAATTTGAACTTAGTATTTGAACTTAATAATTAATGAAAAGCCATCAAAAATCTGATATTTAACCAGAAATGCTCACATATGGAGGTATAAAAACAATACAGCGCCTAAAATGCTTAATTGAGAAGGTAGAATTTCAGATGATTGTTAGAGCTCTCATAACTCCCATCTATAAAAGGGAAATAAAACTGAATGAGAATTACAAAAGAATTTCTGTGTGTTACAGAGACAAGAAATAAGCAAGCATATGTGAGAAGCTAAGAAAAATTGTGAAAAAGAAGCCCGGAGAACAATCTTGGTTCTGGACAAATAGGGACTATCAGGATGAGATTTTCACTTTAAGACAAATAATTGAGAAACCATGGGAATATAACAAGGATCTGTATTTAAATTTTGTAGATCTGGAAAAAACATGATGCATATAGCAAGGTCCTAGGAGAAAAGCAGTTCAAAACTTCAATTATACACAATAAAGCTTAACTATAACTAACACCAATAGGAAAAAATACATTTATAAAAAAAAGCATTCATTAAACTCACTAATAATTAGCTAGTTTTCTATCCACCATCATCAGAGCACAATGATAAGAGTTATCATTGTGTTCTGATGATGCTGGGTAAAAAACCAGTGAAATATTAGTGAGTTTAATAAATGTATGTTTTCCTCTTGGTGTTAGTTATATATAACCCTTAAGCTTTATTATGGATAATGACAACACCTAAACCTTTCTTTACACACTTCAATTATAAACAGGCTGGTATATCAAGCAGTATATAATTCGTATTTAAGATGTAAATCAGCAAATTAGAATTGAAGTTAATATGAGAAGATGGTTTGATGTAAAATCAGGTATGAGACAAGTGTGCATATTATCCCAACTGCTATTCACCATCTATGTGGATCACATAATGAAGGAAAGTGGCATTGAACATGATATTAAAATGGAAGACTGCTCTTTACTTTATGCAGATGTTATCCTCCTAAATAAATCCAGTGAAAGTCTTCAGAATTAGGCTGGAGCATAGAAAACATCAACTGCATCTTGAATGGAGAAACTACTGAAGAAGTACAAATTAAAGATGCCAAAAAACTATATTCTTGGATAAAGATAAGAGTTGTCACTTGGAGATAAGAGTTCTCTCAATATTTAAATTATATTAAAAATCAGGATAGGAGAAGAATCGAATCGAATCTAATTCATTTAAACAGAATAAGAGGTGAAAAGTAAGCAAAAATGTGTTTTTTGCCAGGATGACAGGAAGAGGACCCAGATGAAGACCAAGATCTAGTTGGAATAATATAAGATGTGGGAGAAGTTTCTTTAAAACACAACAAAATATATGATCTGAAGATAATGGAGTCCAGATGAGATTAAATGGAAGGAAATTGGTTGATAAGAAGTTGGGCATGATGCAAACTTTTTATGTGGTACTCTCATAGCTTCCTGTACACTTCTTAGAGGAAAATGCCAGGAATTTAATGATATATACTCCTTAATAAAATTAATAGAACACAATGCTTGACTGCACAAAGGAAGATTTTGGTTCAAATCTAGTTGCTGGCTAGAGGAACATTTTCTAAGCCTTTTTTCGACTGGTTCCCAAGTTTGTTGAGATCTGGCATGGACAAGAGGATTTTTTCTCCCAGAAACTCAGGTTTTTCATCCCATAAACTCAAGAAAATTGACCATCGAACCCACACTATTTTCAGACATTAAAAATATTGTGTTAGGGACCACGAGATGGCAGCGCTTGTTGAGCCTTTTCTTCACTGTGTGCCAATTAAATTAGTGATAGCCTTGGGCCAGCTCTCCCTAATTGACTACCAGTGGAGAATGAACTGCCCACTCAGTCTCCAAAAGTTAGATACGGCCAAGAGGCCATGCCTACTCCCTATACGGGAATAAAAGGCATTAGCTGATATGTTTATCTTGAATATTTTAGTTTAGCAGTGTCTTCAAAGATGAACACTTGATATAACAGGCATTCAGGCATGCAAATTCCAAATATTCAACAGAAATTGATCTACCACTCAAGTCCACATAGGATGCAAATTATCATGCCTATAAAAACATGGGTTGTGACCATACCACTTCATTCCCATTTTTTTGACTTGCCCAGTGGTTTAGACATATTGCCAGTATCCTCAACTGTCTCTTGAGACTACTGCAACTACAGATGTAAATGTTTCCAACCAGATTGTATTAAGAAGGCTCAATTCAAGTGGGTTATATGCAATAAAACCAGAAGTTTGGATCCCATTAACCAAAAACTACTGCAGAGTTCACTGAAACTGGTGCAATTAACATGTAACTTCGAGCCCTGACAAAAATTGGGTACAGTTCAGTTCTGTTTTCTTTCCTGTTTTTAGCCAATAAATGTATATAAATGTATTCTAGATGTCTGATCTGGAGAGAGAGCTAGGAATGTGATACCATACTTCCAACATCTGAAAAAGGAACACATATACAGTGGCAGCAGTGTTCTCATGTGGAGTTGAATAATGAACAGCCACACCCCTCTTCATGTTTTGATAGAGATACTGATAGAAATACCATAACTGCACAGAGATACTGAAAAGACTTCATCAAACCCTATCTGATCTCGTTTTATAATGATCTCGTTGCCACCAGATTTCCTTTCTATGCATGGCAATGGCACTATTAAACAACACCTGAAAATAAAACTGACCTTCTCTTCCAACTTCTGCAGAGATGACCAAGGCAAATTACATCCAGGAGAATAATGCACCATGTCTCCTTTAGCTTTCCTCCAGAAAGACCAGAATAATCATGAACAATCCACATACCAAAAAAAGGTTTCTGCTCCTCATAATATCCCTCTAATTGTACTTAAAAGATATGCTACTGAACTAACATCTGTCTTGTTATCCTCTCCTACATCCTATTATACTTGGCTGGCACAACCTCACAAAGAAGAAAGCCTATATTAAACTGATTCTAAAAAGAGAAATAAATGTCTGCTGTCACAGTATCAACATACTGCTCTCTAAAGTGATCAAGTGAACTTCATCACTTAGAGAAATACCTGCTAATCAGTAACCAACAGTAGAGATTCTACCACTCAAGATCGAACAGATTTTCTTGACTACATTACCCACCTCTGGACATGTGCCAAAGAAAGATTTGGTGAAGACTGTGCATTTGACACAGCTAAGACTTGACTGTGTCTACCAAAGAGTTTTTCAGCAAACTGGCATCCTATGGTCTACCTTTTACCCTCTGCAAATGGGATACCAGTTTTCTTTCAGATCATTCACTGCATGTAATGGTGGATGGAGTTCTACTTTGGATTTCTTACTAATGCAGGTATTTTCCTCAATGTTGTTACAGCATCCACCCTCTTCCCAACACAAAAACATTTTTTTTCTCAGTAACCTCAAAATGTATTTTAGTGATAATAGCACTCTCCATTCTTTCTACTCATACAAAAAAAAATTGATATGTTCAATGATCCAAAGCTTCAATTATCATCTACATCTAGGACTTTTAATCCTGATCCTCATACCATCCTTCAGTGGAATAATGACAAACTAGCTCATTGATGCTTTCAAAACCCATTGTCGACAAAACAGACCTAAGCTGTTCTTCTCTTACTTTTGATAACACTCAGTTGAAGAGTCAAAGCCATATCTCACTTCTTGAAATGACACTTACTTCTGGCTCCTCTAACAACTCACTTCAATAGCATATTTGGGCTCCATAAAACCAGGCATCCTTTTTTTGGGGGGGGGGGGGGGGGGGTTAAGAAATTACTTTTCATTCATCCAGGTGCTAACTCTGTACAAATCTGCCAAACCTTAAAATGCCTACTCTCAACATTTGGTGCCATTCACCAAAAACCTTCCTAAAAATTCTTGGTATGCTCTCAGACTCTCTCCAACTACTCTCTCATAAATAGTTGGTTTCCACATTTTCCACAAATATTTCCATGGGCAATTTTAAGCAGAACTGAAATTCATCATTCTCCCTGCTGAAAAACCCTTATAAATGTTTGTCCCATAGTATATTCAGAATCAAATCCTGGTCTTTCCAATCAAAGAGCATAATTGCTACCAATGACCTATGTAAATATCGCAGTGTAGCTTTGTGTTGTTTAACATGTTTTAATGGACATTGGGTCCTGATTTTCATTAATTAGTGTGTGCGTATTCAGTTTGTGTCTTATTGAATTGACTGCGGTCACTGTAGAGCATTTCTGACAGTTGATTTTAAGTATCCTTTCTATTCCAACCAATATGGCAAACAGGTAAAACAGTACTCACAGCAATGCTTCATGGTATAAACACCACCCAGAGAATTAATGAGCAGTTTAAGTTGTTAATATCTGTTTAGAATTCTAACTAGTATTTTCAGAGCATAAAAATATAACTTCTTATAAAATACTGAGAAATCAAGAATGTAGCTGTGGAACCAATTCATTGAAACTGAAAAATGAATGGTATCTTCTAGAGTTAGTGGTAAAGTGCCATCTATCCTCTATAACATCTCCAAACCCACAGCAACTAAAGAATAAGTCAACTAAGTTAAAAACATGTCAGCAGCAACTGCAAAAGGATCACAGTGTTCAATTTATCATCAGAGTCACTTAAGAAGCAGTAGTCAATACCTTCAATCAAGGTCACTCCTAGAAGTACTTATTTGAGAAATTTTGATGAGCAATGAACATGGGATCTATAATCTATCTCTCACAATGGCTAACACTATTCATTTGTACACACTATAGTTACAAATCTTCCAAATAGTCCCATTAATCTTTTATTATTATTATTATTATTATTACATAACACCTCCAAGGAGTCCAAAGATTTTTACAGATTTTCAAAGTATTTTCACAGACAATTGCAAACATCCATGCTCATAGCAGGATTTGAACCTGCAGTCTTTTGGCTGGAGAGCAGATATACTAACCACTCAGCCAACCAGGTCAGCTGCTTATGTTGATAGAAAAGGATAAGGAACCATTGGAAGTTTATATAAAGTCACACTATCACCTATTCCAACAGTATGGCATCCCTATAATACCTGCACAATATAGCTAGAGCTAGTTATTCTAATGACAGAGGTCTTGTCATGAAAATTAACTACTTTTGCCACACATTTTTAGCCAATGGCTACAAGTCCAATAAAATAAATAAATAACTATATGCTCTCCCATCAATCCTTCAACTGACACAAAAAACCACAACAAAACTATTCTGCTCCCTTATATCCTTCATAAATATAATCTGCATGCCATTCTTAAAAAACACCTACAATAGGCAACAATCATCCATTCTCCAAAGGACAAGTTTCATCAATTTGCATATCCTAGAGTGCATAAAGTTCAAGAGCCCTGCAACTTAGCCTTCTTTAGACAGGTTTGTAGACCTGTTAACATATGTCCTGGGGAAAAAAAAAAACATTTGTTATCACCATAATAACAAATCAGGACTGGCAGAGAACACTCTGGATATCCCATCACACAGGATTAAATGGAAGAAGACACAGAAGTCACTATATGAATAACTATTTTTACATCAGCTATGAACACCTCCGCTAACCTCAATATGTATAGATGCGTTAATTTGTCAAAGATCTGGAAGATCTTTGGCAAATTAATGTTATTCTGAGTTAAACTGTTATTCTAAGAATGCATCTGGTTTGATTTCTGTGAACTGAAATAGGCAACCAGGTGCTGTAGAGAGCACCATTTCTTTTTACAACCTTAGTTAAATGCTTGATATTTTGTAGCAAGTTATGTTCTTATGCTCTGAAGATGCTGGTTAGAAATCCAGAAATATCAGCAATTTAATAAATTTACTGATTATATTCCTCTGTGATTATTCATAGTAGTGCTTCACAGTATAAACAACACCAAACACATAAATCTAATAGATAAGCTTAGGTTTTGAACGTTATTCATGACTTATTTTTGATGGTATTAACAACACCAAACGAACTATTTTATAAAAAAAGATGTTTATTTACTGGCTTATATTTTGCTGGATTTCAGACCATCATCTTCAGAGCACAAAGCAGCATGTATAGTTTACACGCAACAAAGATTAAGTGAAACAATTCAAAATTGTAATGGGCAAAAGATCTCAAGTTCTAATTTGGCACTCTCTCTAATATTATAAAAAGTATTACAGCTATGCAAGAGTTGATCTTAAGATGACAGTCTCCCAAACCTTTGGCAAATTAATGCAACCATACTTGTTCAGGTTAGGAGACTTCTTCATAACCATGGCTGACTCAAGTGTGGTTGCATTAATTTGTCAAAAAATTGGGAGCCTGTTAAAATCAACTCCTACACAGCACAACTGTAATACTATTACTTTTTTTTTTTTTTGCAACATTAGAGGGCAGCAAATCAGGAATTTAGATCTTTAGTCCATTACAATTTTGAATTGTTTCACTTACTTTTTATCACATGTAAACTATAACTTGCTGCTTTGTGCTCTGAAGATGCTTGCTTTAAATCGAGTGAAATATAAGCCAGTTAATAAACATCTTTTTTTATAAAATAGTTTGTTTGGTGTTGTTAATACTGTTAAAATAAATTACCAACACATAAGCTTTTTATTAAGTTTAGGTAAATCTGCAATGTGGTAAACAACTATATTCTCTCTCATAAATGGATCCAGGTCCTTTCTGCAATAATCCATGTATCATATTATTGTGCTGCAATCTAGAAGGCATATCACCACTACTTCAAGATTTCCAGAGCAAGTGAAGTACCTACTTTCTCTGGAAATGAAGTATCTCAGCATATGTTAAAGGATTTTTTTGCATATACTTACCAAAATTACTAAAATATCTTAAATTTAATAATGGCTTAACAAATTTTCATAGTGAAAAACTGGTTATTACATAATAAGAAACTTACCTATCCTTCTGGTATCTAATCTTGCATCTTTCAAGTTTTCTAGGGCTTCTTCAAATGCTGATAAAAGTATAATGCATAAGAAATCAACTAATATAAGAAATTTCTTTTCTCCCATTTTTCATTTTCACTTAAAGCATAAAATGTCTCATTTTGTTAATGAAATTTATAAGAATGTAATATATATTTATTAACTTCAGCAGCAAGCTTCACTGTTATAAATATAATAAATCAAAACATCTCAATATTTAAATCATTCTTCAAATAAAATAACAAAAGGAAGTCTGAATAATTATAATGTAATCAAAGTCACTTAAGTATTTCTCTAAGAGAGTTACTACTTTCTTTTAAACTTCATTAAATCATTCAGGCAATGAAATGTATCCTCACACTGAAACAGATTACACACTTTCAAGATTACCACTATTAGCTTGTTCTTGTGCAAAAGTTTTGTTAACTCCTTGAAGATGCTGTAAGACAATAAAATGACTTATTAAAACAGCTACTTTTCATTTATAATTAGGTGGATGTAATTTCTAAAACTTCCAGAATGTCCAATAACCAGCATCCAAGCCTTCATTTGAACATGGGAGACTCCATGGCAAAAGATGTTGGAAGTTTTTCCCCACTTGGTTAGACTATAATAAATTTAGTTTAATCCTTTCTCCAAGTGTAAGCAAACAAAGTTTGCTCCTGAAGTATCTTCAGGAGTGAGGCAACTTGTGGACTAAGCTCTCAAAACTTGTCTTAGTATCTCCCATAATGCAAAGCACATCTACTTGCAAACATGTATAATGTTATGCATTAAGGAATAAAGGATTCAACTAAATTTATTATAGTCTAACCAATTGGGAAAAAAATTCTAACATCTTTCTCTAATCCAGAGTAATTTAATAATAAGGTGAGACACCTTTTGGCAACTCGCATAGGTAAATATGACTTCTCCATTACTTCCACCTTAGTATCACCAGCATCATGCACTGAATACCCTTGGAGGGTAATAGATGGCAATGATGTAGCCAATAAAGTTCTAACTGAGGCTCGGCTGTTGCTGTTACTCTCCTGCCATGATCAGAGTTTTCATAGCTCAATAACACCTTATCCCTACTTGATAACTAATAATTAAGGAATTGACAGCGTACACTAGAAATATAAATTAAATAAACTTTAATATATACTTTTCGATATTTCGGCAAACACGTTGCCATCTTCTTGGGAACTTATTACAAAGACAAGTGCACACAGGTACTACATAATAGCAAATGAGAACCGAAGCTAGGAAGCTAACGTTTTCCTAAAGTCCTGATGGTGCCCCCTGGCAGGCTATACTGGTAGTTCTTGGCCTTTGGGTTGAAGTTCTGATAACTGTTTCCCAAATTTGGGGCAGTGTCATGCATCCAAATTTGTTGAGGTTTGGCATGTTCCTAAGGGCTGAGGCTGATTCCATGAATAGTCTTTCATATTTGAACTTGCTGTGGTGTATTAATGTGGTTTTCTTCCATCTTATTCTGTGGCGAGTATCCAGAGCGTGGTCTGCAAGCCCCCGAATGGCTGTACTTGTGCAATCAGATGTAATCCTTGTGTTCTGAGATTCTGATATTTGCTGTCCTGCCTGTTTGGCCAAAGTAGGACAGTTTACAGCTGCAAGGGACCTGGTATACATCAAGTAGGTCTAGGGGAAGTGGTTGGTCTTTAGTGGAGCGGATAAGGGAAGCCAATTTTCCATGTGGTCTGTAATAGGTGGTCAAGCCATGTTTTTTTAAAGTTTTGTTCATTTTTTCCGAGGTGCCTCGGATGTAAGGAATGGTGATGGATTTAGAGTAATCTTTTTTGTGAAGGGGAGGGGTGGTGGGTTGTGGATAACTGGATTAAGTATTTTTTGGATTCTTTTGGGGGGGGGGGGGTAGCCATTGGCTGAGAAAGTGTCACGGATGTGATTTAGTTCAGTGGTAAGGGCTTGATCATTTGAACAGATTATTTTTGCCCTGTTGAATAGTGTCTTAATAACTCCATATTGTTGTGAGGGGGGGGGGGGGTGATGGGATTGTTGGTGAATGTATCTGCCTGTATGGGTGGGTTTTCTATAAATTGAGAAAACCAAGGTTCCATCAGGTTGGGGGGTGTGACTAGTGTGTCTAGGAAGGTGAGATTATTGTTTTCCTCTTTTTCCAGGGTGAACTTGATTCTAGGGTGTTGGTTGCTTGAGTGTGTTAGGAAGGAGAGGAGTGAATCAGGGCCATGTGGCCAAATAGCGTATACATCATCAACATAGCAAAGCCATATGGTAGGTTTTTGTGAGGCTGAGTTTATGGCTTTCTCTTCAAAAGTCTCCATAAAGAAGTTAGCCAAGGGTGGGGAAAGTGGTGAACCCATGGCTGTCCCCTCTATCTGTTTGTAGAATTTTTCCTGCCAAACAAAATAGCCTGAGTTCATTGTAAACTGAAATAGGGCTGAGATATCGGGAGGAAATTTAGCTTGGATTAGCTCTAAGGTTTCTTTGAGGGGGACATTCGTGAATAAGGAGGAGACGTCAAAACTGACCATTATGTCATTATGTTGGAGTTAAGGTTTTCTATACTGGCTTTGAAGTGGGCCGAGTTTTTTATGTGTGATGGCGTGTTGTCAGTATAGTGTGAGAGTGCTTTGGTTAAATGTTTGGCTAGTTTGTAAGTGGGGGAATCAATGCCATCCACTATGGGACGTAATGGCACATTTTCTTTATGTATTTTTGGGAGCCCATATATGCGGGGGGGGGGGGGGGGAGTCTAGAGTTATAGGGTTTCAATCTGTTGGTAATCTCCTCAGACCAAGAAGTGACCTTCTTAAGGAGCCTATGGAGTTTTCTCATTTGAGAGTTGGTGGGATTATGTTCAATAGGGAGGTAAGTAGATCGATCTAATAGTAAAGCCTTGAGCTTACCTGTGTAGTCATTAAGATTGAGTACCACAGTGGCGTTCCTCTTATCCGCTTTGGTGATCATTGTTTCTTTGTTTTTTTTCAATTCTTGTAGTGACTTGTATTCACTATTATTCACAACCCACCACCCCCTCCCCTTCACAAAAAAGATTACTCTAAATCCATCACCATTCCCTACATCCGAGGCACCTTGGAAAAAAATCAACAAAATTTTAAAAAACATGACTTGACCACCTGTTACAGACCACATAGAAAATTAGTATCCCTTATCCGCTCCACTAAAGACCAACCACTTCCTCTAGACCTACCTGGTGTATACCAGGTCTCTTGCAGCTGTAATCTGTCCTACTTTGGCCAAACAAGCAGGACAGCAAATATCAGAATCTCAGAACACAAGGATTACATCCGATTCCACAAGTACAGCCACTCGGGGCTTGCGGACCATGCTCTGGATACTCGCCACAGAATAAGATGGAAGAAAACCACATTAATACACCACAGCAAGTTCAAATATGAAAGACTATTCATGGAATCAGCCTCAGCCCTTAGGAACATGCCAAACCTCAACAAATTTGGATGCATGAGACTGTCCCAAATTTGGGAAACATTTATCAGAAGAACTTCAGCCCAAAGGCCAAGAACTACCAATATAGCCCGCCAGGGTGCACCATCAGGACTTTAGGAAAACGTTAGCTTCCTAGCTTCGGTTCTCATTTGCTATTATGTAGTACTTGTGTGCACTTGTCTTTGTAATAAGTTCCCAAGAAGATGGCAATGTGACGTTTGCCGAAATATCGGAAAGTATATATTAAAGTTTATTTAATTTATATTTCTAGTGTATGCTGTCAATTCCTTAATTATTAGTTATCATGTATAACCAGCGTATAAGCCTCTCAACAAAAATAATGGTCATCCACGGAGATTCCTTCGCACACAAGGCCCGCCATTATGGCAAACTGAAGCTAAAGTTTTCCAGACAACTTAACCGTCTGGCATTCCTAAAACGCTGCCGGGATAATCAAGTCATCCCTAACTGTGTAAAATTTAAACACCACTTCGTCTCACAGAAAGCTCTCCGTATCTACAACCGGGCGAGCCAGGCTTTACTTTAGGAGCAAATTACCGCTACACGCGGTTCCCTAGCCGACATAAACAGAGCGATATTAGCGCTAGAAAATGAGCTTTCACATACACTTAATCACGAGCTTTGGTCAGTCCTACATGACGTTTCGTGTATGGCAGCTACTAAAGAATTCGAACGAATACGGAGCCGACATAACAACAAGTTTGATAAATTAATAAAGAACTCGGCATCCTAACCTAAACTGCAAACCAACGCTGTAGTTAACCGTTCTTCAGTTATCTTAAAGCCTGAAGCACTCAGCGCTCTGTCACGTGGTCACAACTTCGCCATTGCAACTAAGAAATTACCGGCTGAGGAATTAATGATCCAAATTGAACGTGGGATTCGCCACCTACCAAACCACATCGCCAACGATATCAGATTGGATGTAGCCTATGTTCTCACAAAAGCAAAACCTCCAAAATGCAAATTATCCATTAGTGAATACAAGTCACTACAAGAATTGAAGAAAAACAAAGAAATAGTGATCACCAAAGCGGATAAGGGGAACACCACTGTGGTACTCAATCTTAATGACTACACAGGTAAGCTCAAGGCTTTACTATTAGATCGATCCACTTACCTCCTATTGAATATAATCCCACCAACTCTCAAATTAGAAAACTCCATAGGCTCCTTAAGAAGGTCACTTCTTGGCCTGTGGAGATTACCAACAGATTGAAACCCTATAACTCTAGACTTACCCCCCCCCCCCGCATATATGGGCTCCCAAAAATACATAAAGAAAATGTGCCATTACGTCCCATAGTGGATGGCATTGATTCCCCCACTTACAAACTAGCCAAACATTTAACCAAAGCACTCTCACACTATACTGGTAACACACCATCACACATAAAAAACTCAGCCCACTTCAAAGCCAGTATAGAAAACCTTACACTCCAACATAATGACATAATGGTCAGTTTTGACGTCTCCTCCTTATTCACGAATGTCCCCCTCAAAGAAACCTTAGAGCTAATCCAAGCTAAATTTCCTCCCGATATCTCAGCCCTATTTCAGTTTACAATGAACTCAGGCTATTTCGTTTGGTAGGAAAAATTCTACAAACAGATAGAGGGTACAGCCATGGGTTCGCCACTTTCCCCACCCTTGGCTAACTTCTTTATGGAGACTTTTGAAGAGAAAGCCATAAACTCAGTCCCACAAAAACCTACCATATGGCTTCGCTACATTGATGATGTGTTCGCTATTTGGCCACATGGCCCTGATTCACTCCTCTCCTTCCTAACACACTTAAACAACCAACACCCTAGACTCAAGTTCACCCTGGAAAAAGAGGAAAACAATAACCTCCCATTCCTAGACACACTAGTCACCCGCCAACCTGATGGAACCTTGGTTTTCTCAATTTATAGAAAACCCACCCATACAGGCAGATACATTCACCAACAATCCCATCACCCCCCCCCCCTCACAACAATATGGAGTTATTAAGACACTATTCAACAGGGCAAAAATAATCTGTTCAAATGATCAAGCCCTAACCACTGAACTAAATCACATCCGTGACACTTTCTCAGCCAATGGCTACCCCCCCCCAAAAAAAAAAATCCAAAAAATACTTAATCCAGTTATCCACAACCCACCACCCCCCTCCCCTTCACAAAAACGATTACTCTAAATCCATCACCATTCCTTACATCCGAAGCACCTCGGAAAAAAATGAACAAAACTTTAAAAAAACATGACTTGACCACCTAGTACAGACCACATGGAAAATTGGCATCCCTTATCCGCTCCACTAAAGACCAACCACTTCCCCTAGACCTACTTGATGTATACCAGGTCCCTTGCAGCTGTAATCTGTCCTTGGCCAAACAGGCAGGACAGCAAATATCAGAATCTCAGAACACAAGGATTACATCCGATTGCACAAGTACAGCCATTCGGGGGCTTGCAGACCACGCTCTGGATACTCGCCACAGAATAAGATGGAAGAAAACCACATTAATACACCACAGCAAGTTCAAATATGAAAGACTATTCATGGAATCAGCCTCAGCCCTTAGGAACACGCCAAACCTCAACAAATTTGGATGCATGACACTGCCCCAAATTTGGGAAACAGTTATCAGAACTTCAACCCAAAGGCCAAGAACTACCAGTATAGCCTGCCAGGGGGCACAATCAGGACTTTAGGAAAACATTAGCTTCCTAGCATCGGTTCTCATTTGCTGTTATGTAGTACTTGTGTGCACTTGTCTTTGTAATAAGTTCCCAAAGAAGATGGCAACGTGACGTTTGCCGAAATATCGGAAAGTATATATTAAAGTTTATTTAATTTATATTTCTAGTGTACGCTGTCAATTCCTTAATTATTAGTTATCGTGTATAACCAGCGTATAAGTCTCTCAACAAGAATACCTTATCCCTACACTGTCCTCTACAGATAACGGGAAGATGAAAAGCATTCTTGCTTCGCCCCTTTAAGCCAGTCCTTATAAGGACTTAGTATCACCACCTCTGGGTCTGGCTTCCACTGACGAGACCTTAATAAAGGTCGAAACCGGTCTAGGTAGTGGCCCTTCCCTTAATGCATAGCATTATACACGTCTGCAAGGAGATGTGCTTTGCATTATGAGAGATACTAAGACAAGTGATGAGAGCTTAGTCCACCTTTACCACGAGTTACCTCAGTCCTGAAGATACTTCAGGTACAACCTTTGTTTGCTTACACTTGGATAAAGATGGATAATATGTTTAATTAATCCAATTTCTATCATAAGACTGCTTAATACACAAGTCACTCCATTTATAAAAAAATTAAATAAAATTTGGTGTATCTGTATGAACGTTATCAGGTACTCCACATTCTGCGATAGTATGGTGTGCCATCTTCCCTTCATTTTCTGACCGCTCTTATTTTACCTGTCCTCTTCCTCATACACATAAACTGTCTTCCTGCATTGATCCGAAACCCTATCGATGGTTCTACTGATGACAGCAGCCTCCACTTATCCTACATATATGACAAGCCTTGCACAGTGCTCAAACATCTCTTCAAGATCATTTAAAATAAGTCCCCTAATCTTTTCCTTTAGTGTTACACAGCAATCAGCATTCATTTCAGACAAATTATGGAGACTACAACTGTGGTGGAAATAATTATATTAATTTTCCGATGTTTCGACCTTCATCTGGAGTATATATGCATATATATACAGAGACAAGCTATATTACATTTCACACAGTATGGCAAAGAGACAATGATTTCATCAATGGTTATTCTACTGGACTGACCCCTAGTGGAAAAAAAAAATTGAATAAATAAATAATTAAAATAACTACATCAAAGCTATATTCTATTTATAACATCAGAGAACAATTTCATATAGATAGTTTTATTACAGCCAAAGTGATGTCCTAATTTAACATGAGAGTTGTTATATTAGAGTTCAGATCCTGGATTACCTATAATCGTATTTATAATCGACTCTTAAGCAGAAAGGTTATGCAGGTAGAATATGTGCCTTCCATATTCTTGGGATTTTTAGACCATAATTATTGTTAAGATTAGGGTGGTTGATAAGAATTTCACAAGCCTCCTTAAAATTTACGTTCATACCACGTTTTGGCGTGATGTAAACAACATGTGCCTTTCCAGTCAATTCTATATAGAGTATTCAGGGCAGTGATCAGAAAGGCCAGCTTTACCATAGTAAAGCTTTACGGAGGATATGGATCCTTTAATGAGTTGAGTACATTCTTTAATTTTGCAGGAAGTTTAAAGGTGGCTTTAAGGTTGTATTTCTATAGTATTCTGTTTATTTTATCTGATATCCCTTTAATGTATGGAATGGTTACAGTTTTATTGAAGTCTAGTTTATTTTTGTTTTTTGGTGAGGTCTTGTGAAGAATTTTGTTGATAGTATTTTGGCTGTAGCCATTTTTTTAGGAAGGTATTGCTAATAATTTTTAATCCATCTTTAAGTGCTTGTTTATTGGAGTAAATCTTCAAAGCCCTGTTTTTTAGTGTGCTAATGACGCCTAGTTTTTGTGATGGGTGGTGGTAAGAGTTTGTGTGTATATATATTGGCCAGTATGTGTAGGCTTCCAGTAAACAATGAAAGAAAGACTGCCAGAAGGAAGACGTGTGACAAGTGTAAGCGTGTTCTGCCCTTCAATCCCAATTGTGAACTGTATGCATTTGTGTGGTTTGTTTAGGTAGCTGAGGAAAGTGTCTAATGTCCGGCAGCCATGGGACCAGATAGCAAAAAAAAAACATCAATGTATCTAAGCCAGACTTTGGATCTTAAAGGAGAGGAATCTAGAGCACATTGCTCAAAAGCTTCCATATAAAAGTTAGCACGTGTGTGTGTGGGGGGGGGGGGGGTTGCATTCTTTTTGTAGGTAGAAAGTGTTTTGCCACACAAAATAGGCCAGAATGTAGTACATGTGCAAAGAGCGCTGTGATATTGGGAGGGGAATTTGTCCTGTAACAGAAGAATTGTGTCATTGATTGGTATTCAATGGGATAATAACAACCTAGTCACCTTAAATGTTTCCAAAACAGTTTTGTTTTTTCTGGAAAAAAAGACATTGGTTCTTCTCCCTTTACCTTTGATACTGTTCAATTTAACAGTTAAGACAAGATCTCTCTTTTCAAACTGACTCCTAACTTTGTGTGGATAATTAGTATACATACAAGTAATATATAAGTATACATATCATACATAGTATACATATCATACAAGTTAATAATGGTCCCAAAACAGATCCCTATATCATTCAACTAGTGACCTTCCTCTTTTGGGATACCACTCCTCCATACACAATCTGCTGATATCAGTCTGACAGTTAATCAGCTATTCAACTCACTAGTCTATTAACAAATCACATCTGTTTTCATTTAGCTACTTGTCCCTTCTACAGCATTATCAATTTCTGAAAACCTTGCCATCCTTTTTCACTGAAGACATTGCATTTCATCTGTCTAGCTACTTACTCTGTGCATCCCAAATCTGCCCAACTTTGAAATACTGCTCTCACATTAGGGATGGTGTACCTAAAACCTTTCTAAAAATTCTTGATGAGGTTCAAGAAACGGGAGTTCAGTTGATTGATGATCCCTCTCTCACACACTGTCTCTTCAGCCACCAGTTTCAGCATTGTGTCTCTTCCACAAATATTTCCATGAGAACTGTTCAGAAATGGTATCCGTCATGTCCCCCCCCCCCCACACACACACGCTTTTGACTAAATCCATAATTATTATTAATACTTGACCTCGCAGTCAAAGGGCTCATTGCAGGAAGTCTATACTCTCACGAAAAGATCATTGAACCATAACTTATTGAACCACTGAACCACTTTGAACAATAAAGTGCAGAAACTCATTCACAGTTTCTGCACTCATCACACTTTCAGGCAATGTATTCCACTTATCAATCACTCTCCATGCAAAGAACCTACTTCTTACTCCCCCTGCTCACACCCTCTCGCAACAACCCCTCACCAACTTATGTCTCAATTATATCCCCTCTTCTATTCAACAAGGCTCTGCAAGTTGCATTCCCTCAATCTCTCCTCATTTCTAACATTCCATAGAACTGATACTAACTTAGTAAATCTTCTCTGGACCTTTTCCAACACATCTTCATCTAACTCATAGTTCTTCTCCAGTTAAGCCAATCCCAATGTCATTAACATACAAGTTAATAATGGTCCCAAAACAGATCCCTATATCATTCAACTAGTGACCTTCCTCTTTTGGGATACCACTCCTCCATACACAATCTGCTGATATCAGTCTGACAGTTAATCAGCTATTCAACTCACTAGTCTATTAACAAATCACATCTGTTTTCATTTAGCTACTAGCTTGTCATATGGCAGTTTGCCTTTGAAATATCAAGTACATCACCATATATACAGTGGTATCTCGCTAATCCGAACTAATAAAAACCGTGCTCGTTCGGATTAGCGAAAAGTTCGGATTAGCAAATTCCCCCCCTCCAAGAGACAACAATAACTAGTGTTTAAGACAAAAATAATCAGATTCTAATGGTACATCAATGATAGAAACTGATAGAAAAAAGCTACTGTACTGTAATGTAAAACAAAAAATAATACAGTACACAAGTTTATTTGAGTAAAAAATTTAATTTCTTGTACCTGTGCTGTTGAGGATTCTGATTTAATAAAATTGCATAATTTTAACATTCTTTAAGTTTTTTCACAAAATAACACACAAAAAAAGGTTATTTCTTTGTCACTGATTTTCTTTTGTTTCTTTCAAGCTAAACCTTTTCAAATGCTTCTTCTCGGAGCTGCATTAGCAACAAAATTTTGTGGAATGGCGTATCATTTGCTTAGCACATTCTATACATATATTAAAACTGTCAGCTGCCTCTTCATGTTTTACTTTTTTTTTTCATCGAGTTCTTCATCGTTATCATCGTCTTCTAATTCATTAGAAGATGATGATGATGGTGATTCTACATAATACATCATAAATATGTAGCGTCGTATTTATAATTTCAGCATCTGATTTGATTTCGATTTGATTTCACTTTCGGTTCTACCTGTAATCCATTCCGTAACATCTGTTTGTGAAATTTCATCATCTGGATTTATATTTTTAACCAAATTATGCACGTTTTGAATTTCCTCTTTTTGTGTATATTTGTGATTCATGCCGTCAATACAGTATGTACTGTACAGTATAAAAAAGCAAATGTGAACACACAATACATCAAAATAGGCCTCCAGTATAACCCTACAATTGACAGTACAAAAATAATACTGTACTGTTAATAATAGTTAAAATAATAATTACAGGGTGTTCGGGATAAATTTGACAGTTTCATAAGGAAAAAGAAAATCTTCTTTGTATCTATTAAATTTAATGAATTGACAAAAAAACATTACAGGCAGAGTTAATTACAATACTATCAACAAGATTTACTCAAAATAACCACCATTAGCATCGATCACAGCTTCAATTCTGCTTCGGAACCTCGAACAAGCTGATGCTACAGTCTCCTTGGGAAGGGCCGCAAAAACTGTTTTAATTTTATCCATTAACTGGGCTTTTGTATTACTGGAAGTGCGATTGGTGTCTTTTTCAACTGCGCCCCATACAAAATAATCCATGGGGTTAAGGTCTGGGGAGTTTGGAGGCCAAACATTTGGACTGGTGAAGTCGTAGAAATTTTCAGACAACCATTTTTGACTTTTCCCAGAGGTGTGGCAAGGGGCCGAATCCTGCTGCCATACATACGGCCTACCATTGGCTACCCTTGTTATCCAGGGCTTGACTACAGTTAGCAACTCCACGAACAAAGCCCGAATTCCAATGCCAGGGTTCTTCAACACCTGTTCCTGCAGATTTGCGAGGAATTCTGCTGTACGAACGCAATCAGATCGTCTGCTAGGGATCTTTCTTCTTGCTACATCCTCGTAGTCACCATTGCAAGTCTCTAGTTCATGCCTGATTGTTTTTACTGTATTCAGGGAGCATTGGACAGCAGTCGTAATATCCTTATTTTGATGGCGGGCACGAATCATCATGATACAAGTTATTCTCTTCCATGATTCAGGTGGGTTCCAGCTATCCATCCTTTCTGACATCTTGTATATGAATGAAGAAGGGTCCAAACTTTTAAATGAAGAGAAGTGTGTGTTAATACATGGAACTTACGGAAAAATATAATTAATTATAAATATGTCAAATTTATCCCGAACACCCTGTATTAATTAAAAATAAGAGTACACAAAATAATAATACGTAATAAATAACACTTTTTTTTTTCTTTCAAACCGCAGTTCGGATTACTGGAGGGTTCAGACTAAAGAGGTTCGGATTAGCGAGATACCACTGTACATCTCCTGTATTGAGTAAATTTGTCACCTTGATGTACTATGTAAGCAGATTGCTGAAACATGACCTTCCCCTAACAAAACCCATACTGATCATCATAAAGAATACTGCTATTATTAACCGACTTCTGAATCCTAGTCCTCGATAACTTCTCCAACACCTTAACAACCCCAGATCAAGCCAGCGATCAACAAATTATGCAAACCATTATATGCCACAAAAAATATTTACCCACACAGGACCACCCATTTTTAATCATACTTCACAATAAGACAATAAGAGTTCCACAAAATGATTAGCAGTGCTGTACCATTGTAACCTTTTGTATTTATGCATTGAATTACAATTTCATCAAAAAAATTCTATTTTGTCCATTCTGCAGCTACTCACCAGCTAGTAAAATCTACTCACCACAAGCAAGTGCATTTGTTGAGCCCTGGATTGGCTTATAATTTGTAGCCTCAATTTTTCCCATTCAGTCTTTGCAACTCATATTAAACAGGTGTGATAAAGGTGCAATTAATTACACACAGCATTCCGTTCAAGACACATGGTGATATACTGTCAAATCATATTGCCTTAATTACTCATATGCTTTCTGCTCGTTCACCATCAGTCCCTACTCCACCATACAACTCTGCACTCCAGCTTCTCCTGATGTTTCCTTCATGAAGATGAAATATGCTGATAAACTGATCACTGATTGCTTTAACTACATCCTCTGCATTTGTTGTTTTAAGGATACTTGCGACATAAGACTGAATGATATAATCACGTAATCACAAGAAAGATATTTATTTAACCAAATAAATATCTTTCTTAATATAAATATCCTACTTACCGTATAGCCAAATATCTAGCTAAATTACTGAAATCTTACATTGGCAACTCGAGTTCTTTTTTAAAAAACTCCTCAGATTTCTTAGAAAAATTAAAAGATGTCTCATTACAACCTACAGATCTTATGGTTAGTTTTGATATAGAATCTTTATACACCAATGTACCTCTTAAGGAAACTTTAAAACTACTTGCTGACATCTTTCCTCAAGATATTATAAAACTATTCGATTTCGTTATACATTCTGGTTATTTCATATGTCAAAACAAATTTTATAGCCAAGTAGAAGGAACAGCCATGGGAAGTCCTCTTTCTCCAGCTTTAGCCAACTTTTATTTGGAACATTTAGAAAAAGTCCTCTTCACATCTAGTTTCCCTCTACCATCTTTTTGGGTAAGATATATAGATGACATATTTGCTATTTGGCCTCACAGTAAAAACACTTTATCTTCCTTTTTAAACAGTATTAATTCCTTACATCATCGCATAAAGTTTACTATGGAATTAGAAGAAAACAACCAGTTATCTTTTTTAGACGTTCTCCTCATCAGATCATCTTCAAATATTCTTACAACTACAGTATACAGGAAACCAACATTCACAGGTCGTTATATTCTGAAAGAATCAGCCCATCATCCATGTCATAAAACAGGAATTATAAAATGTCTCATCAAAAGAGCCAAAACTAATTGTTCTACTTTTGATTATCTACAGAAAGAACTTTCTACTATCCAGCAACACATGAAACTCAATGGCTTTTCTGAAAAAAGTATTCAACGTCTTCTTACATCTTATAATCCTCCACAAAACAACAAAGATTCAATACGTCGAGTACCTATTCCTTATATCTCCGGTATTTCAGAACCTATCGCAAGAATTTTGAAGAAATATGATTTAACAGCTACGTATTCTCCTATTAACAAATTGTCTTCTCAATTTCCTTCTCCTAAAGACAAACGCTCAACTTTATCTCTTCCTGGAGTTTATCAAATTCCTTGCAACTGTGATCTCTCTTACTTTGGACAGACTGGACGTTCTCTTGAAAAAAGAATCCAAGAACATCAATCATCCATTCTTCACAATAAACCTGAAAAGTCTGGTTTGGCTCAACACGGGATTGAAACTGACCACAGCATCCTTTGGTCCAAAACGCGCCTCTTACATAGATCCCGTTATAGGTTCGAACGTTTGTTCAAGGAAAGCGTGGAGGCCTTGCTCCATCATCCCAACCTGAATCGTAATGACTGCATATCTATATCAAAAATCTGGGAAAGCCTAATCAAGATTACCCATTAATTTTTTTTTTTTTTTTTTTTTTTTTTTTTTTTTTTTTTTTTTTTTTTAATAGCAAATTCAATCATGTTTCTACTTCAAAATATTTCGTTTCATACTTAGTGATATAACATCACGCGGCATGTTCTAATTTCAACGATCTATTGTTAGTATTCTAGCTTGTATATTTTTTAAACTGTTCTTGTAATACCACCGACGATGGTCTGCTATTTCCAGACCGAAATATTTGGTTAAATAAATATCTTTCTTGTGATTACGTGATTATATCATTCATCCTCTGCATTAATTACCAATCTGCTAGTGTCATCAACTAGCATCATCCTCCTGTAATGATTTTTCCTTCTTGCCATGTATCAAAAGAACTCACTAAAATTTTTCTTATCTTGAATGGCTAATTTCTTCTCATACTGCACTTCTGCTGCATTTATCAACTGAGTCATCTTCCTATCCTGCTCTTTGTACTGCTCATGCAACTGATCATTACCAACATTCATCTTGTGTTGCTCTAGAGTGCCTTCTGTCTTCTTCCAGATTTCATGCTTAATCTCTACATTCATCCATCTTACTCCTACGTGTTCAATCTTTTCACCTTTGGAATACACTCAGACATTACTACTGTTAAATAGCTCTTGATTAATGCCCATGCAGCATCAAGTTTTCCATAATCACCAGCCTTGTCCACATATATTCCTTATTTACAGAAGTTCTCATATGACTGGCTACAACCCAGGTGATCACTTCATGGTCATTCTCATCAACCAGGGGGAGATTAGACATTCCATTCACAATCGCATCCTCTGATGATATAACCAGATCTAAGATTCTTAACCCTTGTGTGCCCTCCATTACATACTGCATAATATTGTTGTCCCTTAAGAACTCTAGAAATTCATTCTCCTTATTTCCTAACACTATCTCTTCAGAATCAATATGGCCTTGAAATCACCTATAATGATCACTCTTTGCTTACTCAATAAGTTGCCTATACATTTCTATATCTCCTCATTCTCTGGGCTGTAGCAACACCTAACCAAATATCTCATTCTATCAACCTCAACTTCACA
The DNA here is from genome assembly GCF_054136105.1 of Typopeltis vanoorti. NCBI lineage: Eukaryota > Metazoa > Arthropoda > Arachnida > Uropygi > Thelyphonidae > Typopeltis > Typopeltis vanoorti. The sequence continues at coordinate 67,066,437 of NC_143573.1, read as the reverse complement.
CCATACAGATTCAAAACCATTGCCACTTTTTTTCTCCCTGTATCTCAACCTTGCATAGACATAATTCCCTGGCTATCACAGTAGTGCTCCCCCTGCCTTCAGCAGGGGGAGCACTACTGTCACACATTTGTAACTTCAATTCATTTGCTCCTGTTTGCTCACCCGCTTCACCATATACTCCCCCAGACTTATTCCCCAATGTATTCCTAACCGTTCCATTCCTATGTTGAACATCCACATACATGCATTCATTACTACTTTCAGAATTTACTCTCTTTACATAGTGTCTCCCTGACCTCCATTGTCTACCCCCATTTCCCTGTCCAACTTGCATTAATGTCTTCGCATTCTCTTCTCCGTTCACAATCACATCAGTCTCACCTAGTCCACTCTCCTGCTCATTCACATCCTCTTTTACTTCCAGTGATACTTTGTTTCCATTACTCATTACACTTCCTTCCAGCAGCAACCTTTCCAAATGACTTGCTCCCAAATCATTCAGATGCAGTCCATTGCTCTTATACAGCTCCATTCATCCCTCAAACTCATCCCAAATGTTCACAAACTGCACTCCTTTCTCTTCAGACATTTCCACTAATATTCCATTAAATATTTGCTCTCTGCTGTAACTCATGATTATCAATACCTGGGCAACACACAAACTACTCTTCCTATCATACTATTGTCTTTCACTCTCCTCAATAATCTCCTGATATCCAATCTCACATTCCCTATGCCCAATGAAATCATTCATTTCAACCATAACCACTAGCTCCCCACACACTTACTTCTCATATTCAGCACCTCAATCAACTTGTTTATTCTCCCTCCTGGTAAACATACCTTGTGCTCCCTCTCTCCGCCTTTTATGACAGAATCTTCACATACTGCTATTCCTGAGTAATTCCAAATTTTTTTTTTTCTCCACTATCTTTCTCCACTTCTTTTTCTCCACTATCTTTCATTTTATTCTTTTGCACACTTAAATTAGTATCAACCACACATCTAATTATATTCTGCATGCCTCATTTCATTCTCATCTTAATCATTTTATTCTTCAATTAATACATTCCAGCAATCAATCATTCCCACTAATGCTTTATCCATCAGACTTCACCCACACATACATATTACACCTGACAACAAACCATTTTGGTAAAATCCACACCACTCAACTCATGCTGCAAGGATAGAAAAATTAGAACTCCATGGTGGACACAGGAAGTTAAAGAGGCAGTGAAGGAAAAGAAGAAAGCATATCAAACGTTCCTGGCAAATAAGTCAGCTTGTGCTCTTAGAGAATACAGATACAAATGTAAGAAAGCTAAACACTGTGTAAAACTAGCTAAACAAAAGATATGGGAGGATTTTGGCAAGAATATAGAAAATAAATATCAAGAAGGTGTTAAGATATTCTGGAGGTTGTTGAAGAAGCTTAAGAATGTAGGAAAAAGTGCTGTAAAAGGAGTTAGAGATGATAAAGGTGACATGAAAATGGGAGAAAAAGATATCCTTGAAGTATGGAGTAATCATTTTGAAAAACTGCTAAATGAAACAAGCAGTGATGACAGCACAGTGGTAAAAAACACTGATCAGGCATGCAGTCAGGAATACATATCCATACTTGAAGTAGAAAAAGCAATCAAAAGTTTGAAATGTGGAAAGGAAGCAGAAGTAGACGATATTCGACCAGAAATGCTGAAGTATGGTGGTATAAGAGTCTTACAGTGGCTGCACTGCATAGTTCAGAAAGCCTGGACAGAGGGACGAATTCCCGATGATTGGAGTAGCGCTCTCATAGTACCCATATATAAAAAGGGAAATAAAACTGAATGTGAGAATTACAGAGGTATTTCCCTACTGAGTGTTCCTGGCAAGATCTATGCAAGTATACTTGAGAAACGGTTGCGAAGAATTGTGGAAGAAAAGCTTGGTGAAGAACAAGCTTGGTGAGGAACAAGGCCAAATAGAGGCTGTCAGGATCAGATTTTCACTTTACAACAAATAGTTGAGAAAGCATGGGAATATAACAAAGATCTGTATTTAAGTTTTGTCAATCTGGAAAAGGCATATGACAAGGTGCCAAGAGAGAAGCTATTCAATACGCTACAGTTATATGGTGTCAATGGGGCATTATATCAAGCAATACTTGGTCTTTATTTGAGTTGTAAGTCAGCAGTTAGAATTGAAGGAAGTACAGGAAGATGGTTTAATGTTAAATCTGGTGTGAGACAAGGATGTACGTTATCCCCTCTGTTATTCATTATCTATATGGATCACATTATAAAGGAAAGTGGTATTAAACATGATATCAGAATTGGAGATGTTGATGTCAGCTCTTTGCTTTATGCAGACGATGTTATACTTCTAAATAAATCCGCTACAAGTTTGCAAGATTCCCTGAAAAATTGAATAACTGTTGTAATAGATATAGTATGAAGGTCAGAATTAAAAAGACAAAGACAATGATATTAGCTAGAATTGTTGAAAATGTCAACTGCATCGTGAACGGGGAACAAGTAAAACATTTCAGCTACTTAGGCACGATTTTTAGTGAAGATGGTAAATTAAATATGAAAACAGACAACAGAATCAACAAAGCTGGTATGGTAGGCTGTCAATTGAATAAATTCATATGGAATAAGAGAGAAATTAGTCGGAACACTAAATTAGCTGTATACAAGACAGTGTTCAAACCAGTTTTAACTTATGGATCTGAGAGCTGGGTCAGAAGTAAAACACTTGACCAAAGACTAGAGACCGCAGATACGAGAGTCCTGAGAAAGATTAGAGGTATGAACAGATGGCATCAATGGCAAAATCATATTAAAAACGAGGATATTAGGAAAGAACTTGACATTGTCAGCCTTCAGGAATGCGTTAGCAGAGCTAATCTCAGGTGGTAGCAAAACAAGTGTTCTCTGCCAGGTTGGCAGGAAAACGACCCAGAGGAAGACCAAGATATAGGTGGATTGATATGGTACAAAATGCCTTAGACGATAGAAATATAAGATCTGATAATGTTGGAGTCTTGACAAGTCACAGACTGATTTGGAGGAAAATTGTAGATAGGAAGTAGTAATGATGTAATTTTTTTCATGTAATACTATCATATCCTGTACACCCCTTGAGGTTACATGGCAGGAATTTGATGATGATGATGCATCTAGAGATGACCTAGTTCTTACTGCCATTTTTGCTTCTGTTAACTGTTATTCTGAAAAAAGTGCTTCAAGCTGAATAACTTCCAAATGCAAATATGCCACACTCAATCACAATTAAATGAGACTAAATTATGCTAAAGTTAAAATATATCGCTAATAATTAATATCTAAACTTATCTTTTTTTAGAGACCATATGTCACAGGAGACTGATGTGTTTGCCCTCTACCAGTGAACTACTTCTCAATGTCCATTTAAAGTTGAACTCTGACTCAACAAACCTGCTACTCCCATTCATCTTTCATTCCATCTGCCTCAGTGAACAGCTTTCCTAATAAATTACTTCCATAAGACTAAAACCTTCAGCTCTTCAAAAAGAATATCAAGAGACTGCTTTGCTCTTGTCCCCAGCCCACACATGGCATCTATTTGCTATAGGCTTTGTAGTCTATCATGTGTGTCAGTGAAGTGATCCAAAAAAAGAAGGAACTCTGATGGGTGATTTATAATTATTTATAAATAATTTATACAGTTTGAAGAATAATTACCGTAAATAGCAACAAGAAGGATGTGGCTCATGCTGCAAGAATAATGGATATAGTAAGTGCATCTGAGAATCTACATATAATGTAGCTGTTTTGCATCCAACTGGAGTGATCATGCAGTTGTAACCTAAGACAAATCACATGAGAACTTTTGAATAAAAGATATATGTGTATATATATATATATATATATATATATATATATATATATATATATATATATATATATGTGTGTGTGGGATTTGATAAAGCAGGTGATTAAGGCAGCTAAAAAGGCATCCTAAAGCAAGGCTGTAGCATGAAAAAAAAGAAGTGATCTGCACTTTTATTACCACAACAGCTTTTGAATTTGCCAAGTACTTGGAAAAAATGCTGCACTGGAAATTATTATAAAAACTCAAAGGAATGGGAAGGGGTATGCAAAATAAACCGGTGACATGGACAGGAGAATAGTTAACTGACAGTTATCAAAAAGTGATGTAAGAAGGTGCTGAGTCTAAGGGGAATGAGGGTGAACAGTATTGCACCACACGGTCTGTACAATGGCAACTATGGTTTAACTTGTATATTAATGTTATTGGAAATGATATTCAGTTATGAAACTTGCTATGAATATCAGTTCAATGCTGCCAAGTGTAAGATTATGTATTTCAATTGGAGGACAACACTGCAGGAAGAGTATTATATAAATGGGAATCTGCTGAAAATAATTAACAATGATGAAATATAGTGGGCATAGGAAGTCAAAGTTTATGACCACATTACTAAGTTGATTAAAGTAATGTGCATAACTACACTGTTAAAGAAAACACTAACTTATGAAAAAGGAAGTTGTTCTTTCACTATACAAGACTTTGATAAGACCAAATTTTGATTGCATACAACACCAGGAGAGACAACTGAGAAGACACAGCAAAGGGACAACCGAAATATCTGGAGTAGGGAATTGTGCACATGAAGTGAGACTGAATGATCTTCAAAGTCTGAGAAACAGAGAAAGGGAATCCTACTTTGAAGGAAAGACACAAGTAAAATTTTACAACTCATGCAGAAGCAGTAAATAAGTTGTAAATAAATAATGGTGAATAAGTTTCTTAAACTTGTGCTCCCGAATTTTATCGTAATTGCAAGTATCTTTTTTGTGCAAAATAACCAGTAAACGGAATACAGAGGGTACTAAGGAGCCAGTGACTTCTACACAACTCGTAAGTACCCACAGTCCTTCATATCAGTTTTTTTTTTCAATTAAAAAAACAGCCATGTGAAAGCGCCCAATATGCCTACCATGCGAAGTAAAGATGGTGGCAACAAAGGCCGACAACGAAAGATTACTTCTAGTCCCATCAGTGTAGAGCAGCCGATAGACAACAAACCGAAAGACAATACGAAGTGCCGCAGTTGCGAAACCGAAGTTACCGAAAGGAAAAAAGGTATATTGTGCAATTTCTGTTGCAACTGGCTACATACTTCCTGCATGAAAATAGATGAATCGGCACTCAAGCATTTTATCGAACTGAACCAGCCTTTTTTCTGTTCGATGCGCCTTCCTTCTGTTAAACAGCTGGGAACCTAGGCAAACAAGTTGAAAATCTCAAACAACACCTTAATAGCATGATCGATACTTTCTCATCCAAAATCCGAAAGTTGGAAACAAAGCTCGAGATACTCGACGACCAGCGGCCGATCGCAGGTGCACCTGTACCCGCTAACAAACACCATGATTTAATCGCATCAACGGTACAAGCATCGCTCGAGGCCGAAAACAGGAGACTCAACGCCGTTCTTCTGAACTTTCCAGAGGAAAATGGTAAATCTTTAAAAGAAGTAGTTAGCAAGCTAGTAGATGAATGCAACTTCGATCCCAGATATATCATCAAATGTCATCGCTTCAGTCCTATAAACAAAAGAAAGGACGGAGAGAACTTTCCACGTCTCATGAAAGTGATCTGTGATACACAGACAAACACTTCCAAATTGTTAATGGCGATAAATAGCAAGCTAAAATACAGTTGCCCCCAATCATGTGTACGTGCTCGACCTGACTTAACCTTTGAAAAAAGGGAACGAAGACGCCAACTCCGAAGACAGCTGGAAAAAAAACGCCAAAATGGAGACAACAGCTGGACCATAGCCTACAAACAAACCAAACTAGTGCAAAAACCAAGTGACACCACTAGTAGCCACCAAGGAGAACAGTACGCAGGCACTGCATAGAAATGTGCAAGATCCTTGCAGTTAAAGCCATGCCCCACAGACCCTTGCATATCCACTACACCAACACCCATGGTCTCGACTCCAACCTTAATAGCATTCACTATCATCTACAGTCAACCAAATCCCACCTACTTTTAACAGAAACTTAAATTTCACCTTCCCCCAGCACTATCCAAACTATTCACTATTTAACTCCTTTCGACCCAAGGGTGGTGTGCGCACATATATATCCACTCTGCCAGAGAGCACCTAACCTAGAATCACCCAACTTTGACCTTCTTTGGCTAAAAACATCTCTCCCCACTCAGTAAAATTCATCTGCTGTCTCTATCGCTCTCCCAATACCACCAACCACTCCGAGCTCTTTAATTTCCTCTCCTCAAAAATTGATTTCTTCCAGTCCCACTATCCTAATAGTGAAATCATTCTCCTAGGTGATTTTTTAATGTCCAATACACCAACTGGCTTTCCTCTTTCAGTTGTACAGATCCTGCAGGCAGAGATGCCGAAATATTTGCCATCACCAACGACCTTACACAAATAGTTCACAAGCCGACCAGAATACCAGATAACTCAAATCACTCCCCAAATACCCTAGATCTCTTCCTTACCAATGACCCTTCCAAATATACAGTGAATGTAGTGAGCCCCCTGGGTAATTCTGACCACAACCTAGTGCTCATCTCCTGCTCCATGCAACAACGCTTACATAGTCACACCTTCACAAGAGTAGTCTGGCATTATAACAGTGCCAAATGGGACAGTCCCCGAGACTACTATGCGTCATTCCCATTGTTGGACTATTGTTTGCAGTCCTCCAATCCAAACATATGCACCGAACATCACCAAAGTAATCCTCACTGGCATGATAACATACATTCCCCACACCACACTGAACTGCCATCCCATATCCAAACCCTGGTTCTCCAAAAGATGTGCCATGGCTGTACTAATGAAAAACCAGACATACCACAACTGGTTCAAATTAAGAACTCCATCCTCCTGAAGCCCGAAACAGATGCAAAAAATTATCAATGAATAGTGAATTTTAATGACTATTCATTGATTCACATATTGACATATTTAATGACAGGTTTAATGAATTTTAATGAAAAGGAGGAAAGTTGCAGCCTGTCTTAGAGGCAGCCATGCTCTTTGGTCTCTTGCCAAAGCAATTGGTCACAACTTTTGCCCTACACTACTCCCACCTCTATCATACCCAGATGACTCAATTGCAACATCACCCACAGAAAAAACTAATCTCCTGGCTTCACACTTTGCCTGCAATGCATGCATAACCGACAATGGCAAATGCTCCCCAGTCACTCCAACTGCCCAACATACAATGCCCCCTGTATCCTTTTGCCAGAAAGAGATCAAAAACCTGTTGTCAACATTAGACAAAAAAAAAAGCCCCTGGCCCTGATGGCATTCCTCCAAATGTCTAGAAGGTCTGTGCAGCAGAACTGACTCCTATCCTATGCTGTCTGTACACACTATCTTACTCCACTGGTGTGTATATATCCCAAAGCCTGGAAATTGGCCTATATTCAACCCATTCCCAAAAAGGAAGGCAAATCGCTGCCATCTATCGCCCTATCTCATTCACCTCAATCCTATCTAAAGTGATGGAGAAAACCATCAATTCTCAACTACTCTCTACCTTGAAGGTACCCAGCTATTAAGCGACCACCAGTATGGATTCCATTGATGCCAATCAACAGGTGACCTGCTCTCATATATCACCCATCTCTGGACATATACCACAGAAAAATTTGGCGAATCCCAAGTAGTTGCACTCGATATCTCTAAAGCCTTTAACACCGTCTGGCACAAAGGCTAACTAAACAAACTTCCATCATTTGGACTGTCTCAGGACTTCTGCAGATGGATTGCCAGCTTCCTGTCTCTGGATACACACTATGTGTAATGGTAGATGGCTCCATATCCTCCCACTATCCAACTAATGCTGGGGTCTCACAAGGTTCAGTTCGCTCACCAACTCGCTTCCTTCTATACATCAATGACTACTTCAGTTGACCTCCAACCCAATACACAGTTTTGCAGATGACAGCACATTGCCCTCCTCCCTTTCATTTGATAAACCTTATCCTGCACAACTCACTTCAACCCACAGAACATCAACCACAACTTCCCTTAACACAGACCTCCAAAAAACATCCTCCAATGGGGCTCAGATAACCTCGTCAACTTCAACGCTAGTACTGTCTTACTGTCTTATTTCCCACAAAAAAGAACCATTTTCCCCCAGTATAATTTTTGATAACACTCAAATCTCCAGACAAGACGAAATTTCTCTTCTCAAAATTACCATGACATCAGGCCTCTCCTGGCAAAAACACATCACAACCATTGCATCTTTAGCTTCCAAAAAACTAGGCTTTCTCTTTTGCTCAACACGTTACTTCACTTCAAAACAGCTGTTAACCTTATACAAACCACCAATCCACCCAGCTATTGCATACTGTTCTCACAGTATTCAATAGCTGGGTGGATTGGCGTGACTCCTAAAAGCTCCCTCAAAATGCTTGACTCAATACAGAGGAGAGCAATTAGAGTGATAAATGATCCATCTCTTACCGACTTACTCCCCCCACTTTCACATAGATATTTAGTCTCTGCAATTTGTATATTCTACAAATATTTTCATGGAAAATGCTCATCTGAAACAACATCAATAATCCCCACTCTGTACTAAACCCATTGGAACACGTAAAGCCACCTCCTAACATCCCTTCACAGTATACCTTGAAACCCACAGAATAAGTTTCTTTTCCTCCTCCTTCATCCCTGCTACTGCAGTACGGTGGAACAGTTTCCCCCCCCGAGGTATTTTCCAAGGAATACAATATACAGGCTTTCAAATTGAATGTTAACAAGTTCCTCCTTTCCCATCCCACTACTCATATATGGTACTAAAGTACTATAGGTTGACCAGCCAACCTCTTGTATATGGGCCCAACATAAAAAAAATAAATAAAATTAAAATAAAAATTAAAAAAAAGTAAGAACTCATGGTCGATCCCTGGACAGTAAAGATATGCTAGGAAGGAAGCATATGAAGTTTGGGTTCATGGTATCTGGTGAATATATAGAATAGGTCACCAGGTGAGGTTATGAAAAGATCTTTGGTGAACGTTTTCAAAGAAAGATATGACAAGTGTTTAGACTCAATATGATTTGGAAGTGTCCCTGCATCAATGAGCTCCTGACTTCCTGCAGGAGCCTAAATAACAATAATAGATAATATGCAAATCACAAGACATGATCAGATCTCTCTCTTGGACTAACATTTACCTCATTTCAATAATGAAATACCATGAGTTGGCATATTGAAAAGAATTATAAAAACTGGGGGAAAAATCATGTAAATAACTTTTAGTGTAGAATTTATCACAGGCATTGTCAGTACAAGATCCCAAAATGCCAATTAAACATTATCAGACAATTCTAAAAAGTGCAACCTAAGTAGCTAATTTAAGATATTATAAGAGGTCAATAATTTCCTACTTATTAAAAAAACAAAATTATATATATTCAAACAAAATAAAGTTAGGAAAGATATAGCCGACTTAAAAAGTACTGTCTCCAACTATACCAAGAGAAAGAGGATTGCCATGGCTGTTTCTTCGATTTGTTGATATAATTTGTTTTAAATGAGAAATAACTCAGGTAATTATTTTTCTCCTACTATCCTTAACTTCTTCATGGAATACTTTGAATTTGAACAATGAATTTTTATAACATTTCACCTAAACCTACTCACTGGTTCAGATATGTGGATATTTTTGCAATTTGAAATTATTCTTCCTCTGAGTTACAGTGGTTTCTGAAGTTGTAATCCTGAAGCTGCCCTCCTTCAATGAGTCCCTGGTTGTACCAAAGAAGCCTGTATAATAACACTGAAGATAAAAATAGGATAGGACCTTCTGGTATCTATTACAGTAATGTTTATCTGCCATAATAAGAGCTGAGTATATTTCCAGTATTAAAGACTAATCATCTGAGTTTCCCATGCCACTCCACTCTGTAAAACCAGGCTATTATCAAACATAATTAGAATACCTGGAGAAGAAATTGGTAATTATTCTAATTACTGTAAAACTTTATTTTCAATATAGTAACAAAAGTTATTTTGACAGATTAAAAGTATTATATGCATACCCTCTTCTGCTAAAGTCTTTTGGCCCAGCTTCATGAGACACTGTCCTTTACGTTGATACAATTTAAACCTTAGGTCTACTGGATACCTAAAAGCAATAGCCCTCTGAATATCATCAAGACAAGCCTTAAAATTGATGGAAGAGGGGAAAAAAATTTATTATTACATTTATACAGAAAAATGAACATGATATTTAATAACAAATGAAATTTCTAATATTAGGATTCAGAATTTTGATATTCAGTTATGACTTTTTTTTATCCACACAATATTTCAAGTACAGTGGTTTAATATTCACTGCACTTGAAATATCTTGTTTACTGTCCAAAACAACAACAAAATAAATATATATATATAAACACAGCAAGTTATATGACATTCAACCACTTACAGACTAGTTGAGAGATTACCCACACACCAGAATGGGGGGAAAGAAAAATTAAACATGAAATTAAAGCCATTACAGTAAAAATGTTATTGGTATGTTACTTTACAGGGGAAGCAGCAATGTAGCATAACTAATAATTGCTACAGATTCAATAATTTCATATTTTCATAAATTAAAATTACTATATATTAAAAAAATTAGTAATGTGTTTTGGGAAGTGACTATAATAATAGTCACTTCCCAAAACAATTTATTATAAAAATAAATTTTTTATTAATTTATAAATTTTTAATATTAATTAATAAATAAGTGTTAATTATTGGTTATCCTTGATAGATAACTAATAATAATAATAATTATTATTAAGAGAGACCTCCAAGGAGTCAGAGACTCATTGAGGGAGGCCACATACTACACACACCAGCTATCATACTTATTTTTGAATTCATTCACACTGCTTGCACTCACAACATCCAATGGCAATCCATTCCAATCACACACCACCTTCTGAGAGAAAAATCTAACCCTCACACCCTTCTTGGCAGCCTTCATTCTCAGCTTTCAAGGATGCCCTCTCGTCCTTTCCCCACCCTCCATAAATTGAAAAATTCCATCAATTGAAATCCTGTATACCCTTCCAGAAGTTTGTAAGTCTCAATCATATCACCTCTCTTTCTCCTGTTTGCTAGTGTCTGCAGTCTACAAATTCTCAATCTGTCTTCATAATCAGTATTCCATAATCCAGATATCATTTTTAACACTCGCTTTTGTACTCTTTCCAATATATCAGAATCACATCAGAAACCAGGAGACCAGACCTGCGCACAATAATCCAAGTGAGGTCTTATGAAGGCATTGTAAAGAGGTAAAATAACATCCTTATCTTTACATGTAAACATTTGTTTCAGCATTGTAATTATCTTTTGAGTTGTATTTGCAATCTTTGCCACATGGCCCTAAACTTCAACTTCCTATCTAATTAAAACACTCCAAGATTCCTAGCCTCATCAGTTTCTTCTAGCTTAATCCCACCAATATAATACGACATTGGATATCTAATCATGCTGAAGTGAATGACTTTCCATTTACTGACATTGAAACGACACCCATTTTCCCATGCCCACAATTCCAGCCTATTCAAATCATTCTGCAAAGACTGCATATCAGCAGCATTCCTGATTACACTAACTATCTTTACATCATCAGCAATAACAATGTCGCTTGTCAAATCCTTCCTAATATCATTAATGTACAGATTGAATAAGAGTGTACACCAAGCGCTGATCCTTGTGGTACACCACTTGTTACCTTAAACCTTGCAGACTCAGATCCCTTGTATACCACTTTTTGATATCTGTCAGTCAGTCATGCTAATATTATATAACTCAAACCCATTTTCTCCAATTTATGCAGCAGTCTGCCATGCTGTAATCTGTCAAAATCCAAAAGTATCATGGCGTATCCACTCCCCTTGTCCAGTTCAATGGTAACATTGTTATAGAATGTGAGCAAGTTACTAAAACATGATCTTCCCTTAGTAAACCTATGTTATTCATTGCAAAGTAGATATTCACTGTCAACCCATTTCCAAATGCGGATCCTAACCAATTTTTCCAAAATATTTACCACAGCTTCTGAGATACTAATTGGTCAATAGTTGGATACATCGATCTTTGCACACCCTTGTGCAATGGAATTACCATATATTCCTTCCATCCCTGCAGAATCTTCCCTGTTCTGAGACTCATATTAAATATCCTGGTCAAAGAAATGACCAGCTGAACACTCTTTTAGCACACATGCTGATATTCCATCAGTCCCTATTGCTGAATTCTTATTCAGTTTGTGCAACAGCTCTAATATCTCGGCCTCACACACTGCGTTTCTTCATCAAGTGAAGAGATAACAGTGAGCTCAATGTTGCATCCACCAGGTTGATAGCTCTTAACGAAATGGGCACTCATTAACTGAACAACCTCTTCTACATCTGTAACCCTCACGCCATCTGGATTTAGAAGAGTTATTCTTTCATATTCACTCTTTCTTTTACTTGCAGCATATCGATAGAATTCTTGTGGGTTGTCTTCAGCATGCAGAGCCAGTTTCTTTTCATAATCAGACTTTGCTTTCTGTACAACAGTTGTGACTATTCTAGCCTGCTCCTTATAACGTTCATAACGGATGTCATCCTTATGCAAATGGTATTCCTTCCACATTGTCCTTTTCTTACGAATCTCTTGCTTACTAAGATTACACATCCATTTGATTCCTACTCTATTTATTCTTCAAACTCTCAGGACACATTCTGATATCGCATCATTTAAGTATTGTTTAAATGCTTCCTATGCACTGTCGATATTCTTTCCATCCAACAACCAATCCCATTCCACTGAACTCAGTATATTCCTCAGTTAGTCATAATTTCCTGCTTTGTAGTTGAGCATGTAACCTTTTCTGAATGGAACATTCATAAACTTAGTCACTTCCCAAGTGAATACCGCATGATCACTGTCACCAACTGGAGGCAGAATAGTTGCGTCTTTAACTGAAACGCCCTCTGACACAATAATCAAATCTAACACTCTTTGACCTCGAGTTCCTTCTGTCACATGCTGCTTGAGGAAGTTGTCCTGCAGCAGCTCAATAAATGCATTTTCATTCTTCTCATGAGATTCTACTACTATCCATCAATATTTGGATAATTAAAGTCTCCCATTATGATTATTCTTTTCGAGCTCATCTTTTCTATTTGGTGATGCATTTCTTATTATAAAAGAATAATTATAAAAGAAATTAATAGGAAATTCTTAAATTTATATAAGAATTTGCTATTAATTTCTTTTATAATTATTAGTTATCTATCAAGGATAACCAATAATTAACATTTGATTATGATAATACCCAGTGCTTTTTTTCTGGAAAAAAAGTTGCCGGTACTCACATGAAGACGTTATTACAGCTTTATTTTACTCATGAGATTCTACTACTATCCATCAATATTTGGATAATTAAAGTCTCCCATTATGATTATTCTTTTCGAGCTCATCTTTTCTATTTGGTGATGCATTTCTTATTATAAAAGAATAATTATAAAAGAAATTAATAGGAAATTCTTAAATTTATATAAGAATTTGCTATTAATTTCTTTTATAATTATTAGTTATCTATCAAGGATAACCAATAATTAACATTTGATTATGATAATACCCAGTGCTTTTTTTCTGGAAAAAAAGTTGCCGGTACTCACCATGAAGATGTTATTACAGCAACTTCCACACTTTTAACATATACTCCAATATACCCTCGTCGTCTCTAGATCGCTTCTTGATTTTGGTATCAACTGCAGAATGATGACCTCGCAGCAGCCATGAGTCCACATATTTGCTAGGGTTGAACTGAGTGAGAGGAAGTCCTACTATCCTGATGAACATCAGTGCAGAAGTTGTCTGTACAAGCAGAGATGATCTAGATGAAGTTACTATAAGATTCGTCTGAGAGAAATCCCTTTCACATTCACTGGAAGATATTGCAATTGTGCCCAAAGTGTGCCTTAGAGGAAGTAGTATGTCCAGGACTTTATTTTCTTGAAGATATTCATGGAAACCACTAACTGCTTCGCTTTCATTTAAGTAAAAGTTTTATGCTAACTTTTTAATTTCAGCTTCACCAAATGTCAGATGCTTCCCAGGATTTTCTGGCCAATACTTTGAATCTAAAATCTTAGCACATTCAGGCAAATCAGCATCATCGATATCCTTCATCATCTCAGTGCTAGTTTTCTGTTTCATAGATTCAATTTCAACAAGTAGATTCAACAATTTCTGCTTCTTCAGCCTTCCTTTTTTTACTCATTGGCATAAAATAACTACTTATTTTACTCATTTTGAACAATGATTACACTGATTTAAATGAGATTAATTCAAAACTCAAGTGAACACCTGCCTGTTGCAGAGTGAATATAGAACTGATAAACTAAATATTAGAAGCAATCGGAAGTGAATACAATTTCCTGTTTCTGGTTGAGTACCAACCTATGAAACAGGAAAGCAGGGTACCAACTTACAAGTAATCAAAACTGAAAATTCAATTCGTGAACACAGTACCATCTACCGGAATATTAATAATACATTTTGCTGTCATTAAATCACAAATTTTTAAAAACTTAAGAAAAAAGGTGCCGGTACTGCGTACCTTGCATATCGCCAGAAAAAATGCAATGATAATGATAATACCTCTCAATGCAAATAAACATCATATGAAATTAGCATTTTTATAATGTAGTGATATTCATTATAGTAATTTAGAGCAATTTCAGCTGACGAGTATGGTCTGAAAATCTTTTTTGAAGAAAATACTTAAGTTTTTAAGTCACATATTCCACTTTAAGAAAAAAAAAGGGGGGGGGAGATTTAACTTTTAGTGAAATAACAGTTTCTATTTACACTGACAATTCAAATTCACTTCTAGAAATCAGTTTCTCACAGAGAGAGATCAGAGAAATTGAATGTTAGTTTACCAAAAAAAAAAAATCCAGCTTATTTGTATAACAAGCAGGGATTCAGGATTGAGTTTTAGAATAAACTATTATTGCCTGATTATCAGGTGCAAAGCAATATCCATGGCATGGTTCAAAGACACTGCCTTGCAAATGAAGATTTCTGTATGCATGAGTCAATCAATCCACAGAGGACATACTCAGGATTCACAATAAAATTTTATTAGTTAAATAATCAAGTTGAATGTAAAAGTATGATACAAAGTATCATACTTTTACATTCAACTTCAATTTTACATACAAAACAGGAAATACTTATAAACAGACAGCAATATGCTCTAGGGAAAGGTATTAAAACTGATGTACTAAATGAATTAAAGCATAAAGCAAAAAGTAAATAATTGCCTGAAAGAATGCTCTTTCTAAAAGAACACAAAAGGAGTAAATTTGTACACTTATTTTCTGAATACTAAGGACAACTCATAAAAATACAAGGGATAACCTGAATCAATTAGACTGCTTGGAACTAACAGGGAGAACTTGTGGGGGTGTGACAGGAAAGTTTTTGCCTGTTGCTTTTCAAGTAAAAAAGAAATGTAATATAGATGTATATGTGGTTTTTGGTAACCAGTGGTATATGCAAAATCACTGTTTTTAGTGTGTGACAGAAATAACATACAAATTTTGAAATAATAGTGCACATCACTAGATTTCTTGTTCCTGCTCTTAAATATCAGTATACTTTCCTTTAGGTAAAAAAGAGTACTTCATAGTATTCTATTAACCTTTATATTTCTTTGGTTATTTACTTCATCTTCTCCTTCCACAATCCATTTAATCAGTGCACTATCTTTATCTGAATTGTACATTTCAACCTATATGTAAACAATCCTTGTCCATAAATAATCCCATTAGATTAGTTGAGGAGTTCCTCTTTATATTATTATTATCATCATCAAATTCCTGCCATGTACCCTCAAGGGGTGTACACGATATGATAGTACTACATGAAAAATTTACATCATTACTAACTTCCTATCTACAATTTTCCTCCAAATCAGTCCGTTACTTGTTAAGACTCCAACATTATCAGATCTTATATTTCTATCGTCTAAGGCACTTTGTACTGTATCAATCCACCTCTATCTTGGTCTTCCTCTGGGCTGTTTGCTAATCTTTCTTCATCAATTCTGTTTAAGTGACCATACCACCTGAGATTAGCTCTGCTAATGCATTCCTGAAGGCTGACAATGTCAAGTTCTTTCCTAATATCCTTGTTTTTAATATGATATTGCCATTGATGCCATCTGTTCACGCCTCTAAATTTTCTCAGGACTTTCATATCTGCGGTCCATAGTCTTTGGTCAAGTGTTTTACTTCTGATCCAGCTCTCAAATCCATAAGTTAAAGCTGGTTTGAACACTGTCTTGTATACTGCTAATTTAGGGTTCCGACTAATTTCTCTCTTATTCCATATGAATTTATTCAGTTTATTTGCTATCATACCAGCTTTGTTGATTCTGTTGTCTATTTCCATATTTAATTTACCATCTTCACTCAAAGCAGTTGACATTTTCAACGATTCTGCCTATTTTCATTGTCTATGTCTTTTTTATTGCTGACCTTCATACCATATCTATTACAACAGCTATTCAATTCAGTCAGGGAATCTTGCAGACTTGTAGCAGATTTATTTAGAAGTATAACATCGTCTGCATAAAGCAAAGAGCTGACATTAACATCTCCAATTTTGATATCAGGTTTAATACCACTTTCCTTCATAATATGATCCATATAGATAATGAATAACAGAGGGGATAACTTACATCCTTGTCTGACACCTGATTTAACATTAAACCATCTTCCTGTACTTCCTTCAATCCTAACTGCTGATTTACAACTCAAATAAAGACTAAGTATTGCTTGATATAATGCCCCATTGACACCATATAACTGTAGCGTATTGAATAGCTTCTCACTTGGCACACTGTCATATGCCTTTATATGCCTTTTCCAGATCGACAAAACTTAAATACAGATCTTTGTAATATTCCCATGATTTCTCGACTATTTGTCGTAAAGTGAAGATCTAATCCTGACAGCCTCTATTTGGCCTGAATCCAGCTTGTTCTTCACCAAACTTTCTTAAATAATTCTTCTCAATCGTTTCTCATGTATACTAGCATAAATCTTGCCAGGAACATTTAGTAGGGAAATACCTCTGTAATTCTCACATTCAGTTTTATTTCCCTTTTTATATATGGGTACTATGAGAGCTCTACTCAAATCATTGGGAATTCGTCCGTCTGTCCACACCTTCTGAACTATGCAGTGCAGCCACTGTAAGACTCTTATACCACCATATTTCAGCATTTCTGGTCGAATATCATCTACTCATGCTGCCTTTCCACATTTCAAGCCTTTGATGGCTTTTTCCACTTCAAGTATAGATGTGTATTCATGACTGTATGCCTGTTGAGTGTTTTTTACCACTGTGTTATCACTGCTTGTTTTATTTAGCAATTTTTCAAAGTAATTACTCCATACTTCAAGGATATCTTTTTATCCTGTTTTCATGTCACCTTTATCATCTCAAATTCCTTTTACAGCACTCTTTCCTCCATTTCTGAGCTTCTTCAACAACCTCCAGAATATTTTGCCACCTTCTTGATATTTATTTTTCTATATTCTTGCCAAAGTCTTCCCATGACTTTTGTTTAGCTAGTTTTACATTTTACACTGTGTTTAGCATTCTTGCATTTGTCTCTATATTCTCTAAGAGCACAAGCTGACTTATTTGACAGGAACTTTTGATATGCTTTCTTCTTTTCCTTCACTACCCCTTTAGCTGCCTGTGTCCACCAGGGAGTTGTGATTTTTCTATCCTTACAGACAACCTCACCAAATGCCTCTCTGACAGAATCAATCAATGTTTTCTTCAGAGTTTGCCACTAAATCTCCAAGGTTTGATTCCTGTTCTCAAACTCTTTCATTTTTTTTTCAATAATCTTTGTGTATTTTAGTCTACAGTTCACATCTGAGAGCTGCCCATCTTTTATTCGCTTTAAAACTTTCTTACATGTTATTCTTTTCAATATGAAATTCAATTTTATCCTGCTCAAGACTAAATAGTGATCACTTCCAATTTCAAATCCTCTGTACACTCTGGTGTCCTGCACCAGGGAGAAAACATTACTATCAACAATAACAATAGTCAATGAGACTTTTCTTATTCCTTGCCTCTTCTCTCCATGTGAATTTGTGCACATTTTTATGTTGGAACATGGTGTTAGTAAAAAACAGTCCATGTTATTTTTTGAGCAGAAATCCAACAGGTATTTGCCATTATTATTAGCTTTGCTCTTTTCTCCAAATTTTCCCAAAATATTTTTGTATGTCTGACAATCATTTCCTACTCTGCTATTTAGATCCCCAACAAGGACCAACTTTTCATTTTTCATTGTGTCAGTTGCTTTTTCTAAAGCCCCAAAAAATTCCTCCACTTCTACCTTAGTAGAACCTTCTGTGGGACCATAGGCACAAATAAGTCTCATTGTCCAGTTCCCCATTCTCATATTTGCCCACATTACTCTACTTGAGACTGACTGCCATTCAAGAAGATTAGCCTCGTATTTTGTGTTGAATACTATGGCCACTCCTTTTCCTTGATTGTCATTGCCTGAATATAACATTTTGTATTTATTGCTCAGAAAGATCTCACCAGTTTTGGTCTTTTTTTGTTTCAGTCACCCCTATTATGTCGATCTGGTACTTATCTAATTCCTCAGTAGCTCCATTTCTTTGCCATTCAGGCTTCTTACGTTGATAGTACCGATCTTTAACTCTGGTGATGTCGAGTTGGGGTTTGTTTTCAGATTTGTTCCAGTAGCTGACTTTTCGCTGTTCGCCCTGGTTCCCTGGCGAAAACAACGGGGCCTTGTTTAACTGGGCAACGCCCCAGCCGGCATGAAATTTTGTCATGTTTTACCATCATTTTTTATTTTGGTTTAACTAATAAGAATACAATTTGGTCGGCTAAATCCCAAATTGCCAGCCCATCCTCGTTCGTTCAGTATCCAAGTAGATACCCAACAGGGTGCACCACGAGAAGGTGAGGATTGGACATTAGGTCAGAAGCCCTGGTCGGTTCTCCACATTCCTTTAAAGGCTTTGTGGAGGTCTACTCTCAGTTATACAGCTTTGCTCCTTAAACACCCCTATTATTATTATTATTATTGATTATTATTAATCCTCAATCTTTATTTAAATCATTATGTTTTAACCAAAAACAAGACCAGCGCAAATAAAACCAACTAAATCCTAAATGCTCTTGTGCAAGTCAATTAAACTATAAGAATGAAAAATTAGCTCTGTGATATGGTGTTATCGAAACCTTAACTGAAGTAGAACCATTTGCTTGGACTACACTAGTCTATCTACTACACACGCTTCCCAAACTGTGGGCCGTGGCCCCCTTGGGGTGCTGTAGATTTTATTGGGTGGGCCGTGAAATAATGAAAACAAATAAGACTAAGTAGATTTTTTATCTTAAAAGAAACGCATTTAATTTTTATTATTTCTTTTTTGTTATTTTTTATATTTTAATGGAAAAAATCACATTGGTGTGGGTTCACAAATTTTGCTTTCTGTGTATTTCGGCGCTTAATGAATATTAGTAAATATATGCTTATTCATATAAGTTTCATTTCAAAACAGAAATCTAAGAATTGCAGTTTCAAACATTTCACCTGATATTGACTTTGTGTAGCAGTATTGAAACACATCCATCACATTAAATTGTTATTAAACTTTTATGTTTTTAATTCTTTCTTTATTACTAATCATTTTACGTCTCATGTGCTTGTACTGCAAATGTACAATAATGATATATCTATCTGTATAAAATATGAGATAATGTGCCATGTCAAATGTATATGTAAGATGCTAAAAACGTAATATTTGCATTTGATTTGTGCAATATTCGCTGTGTATGTTTTGTATTGAATAAAAATGCAATAAATATTATAATAATATATGTCTATATTACGATTTTTTTTTGAGGTGGGGGCGGGTGTGAAATAGTTCAATTTTTCCAAAGGGGCCCTGACATTCAGAAGTTTGGGAAGCACTGATCTAGACCATCATGGGGTCTACAGAATCCGTTACACTTACAAGCTATTTTGGACAAACAGAAAGAACCGCCAACATCTGTGTGGAAGAACAAAGAAACTATGTCCATCACGTGCACTACAGCCAGCCTGGAATAGCAGACCATGCACAAATACAAATCACCAGATCCAATGGAGGAAAAAATAAAAAATATCCCTTTTATACAGGAATAGATATAAATTGGAGAGATTATTAAGAAAATCTCCCACAGTTAGAGCATTCACCAAACCTGAACAAATTTGGCTGTCTCACTTTACTTAAAATGTGAGACTGTTATTTTGAAATCTTCAGCAAATTTCCATCACCATATGCATAGAAACCAACAGGAAGAAAGGATTCTCAAAATAAAAGTTAGAACTGTAGGATCCTGCCTTTCATACTCAGTGTTTGCTTTTCCTTCCTGCTAGTGCACCTGTATGTACATGCTTAGTTATACTCTGTGCCCTTGATGATCAAGGCAAAATATTAGCTCCTAGTAATTTATTAGTTAAATAAATTGAGTTAGCAATTATTATCTCTAGATGAAAGGAGAAGAGAAATATATGCCTTATGATGCTTTATGCAACAACAAGAGGAAACTATATATCAAATCTGGTGGTGTTACTTCTTTTTAAATTCTGATGTTTCAGAATTAAAGAGTGGCGCCCCAACTTATGGTTCAGATAATCATAAGTATGGCTGAAGGCCCAATAACAGGAAACCCAAACAAACACAATTGCTTTAACAATCAGAACTTAGAAACATAGAAATAATAAAAAGTTCAAAATAGACAAGATAAGATGAAATTAGAATAAAAGCAAAACAAGTATATTAAGACTGCAAAATATGGAATAAATTCATTAAAATTACTGTATATTCTGATAGATAAGAGAAGAATACACAGAAAAGTTTATTTCATAAAGACAGATTAAACATACACATTTGCATTACAATTCTTTGTTATTTTCAATTCTTCCTAATTCAAACTTAGTTCTAATTTACTTCCTTTAAAACTAAATCACAATGTAGAATATACTGCCAGTCATATATACAAACTGACAATAAAGCAAACCTTGAGTAAGCTAGATTCAATATCAAGTTTACTCAAGGAGGCCTGTGAGAGTCCTATCAATCACTCTAATCTTAACAATAATAGTCTAAAAATCCCAAGAATATGGAAGGCACATATTCTACCACTTAATCTTTCTACGTAAGAGTTACTTATAAATAGGACCATAGGTAATCCTGGATCCTAAATCTAATATAAGAATTGCCATATTAAATTAGGGCATCATTTTTACTGTAACAAAACTATCTATATGAAAGAATGTTTCTCTGATGTTGTCTTAAATAGAATATAGCTTTCATGTAATTAATTTATTTTATTTCATTTATTTATTGTAATTTTATTTTCACTAGAGGTCAGGCCAGTAGAATAACAATAACTGTTGATCAAATCGTTGTCTAAAAATTATATGTTTAGTTTAATCCTTTATCCAAGTGTAAGCAAACAAAGTTTGCACCTGAAGTATCTTCAGGACTGGGGCAACTCGTGGCAAAGGTAGACTGAGTTCACATCACTTTCCTTAGTATCCCATAATGCAAAGCACATCTCCTTGCAGACATGTATAATGCTATGCATTATGGGAAGGGTCATTACCCAGAGTAACAAATCATTGTCTCTTCAGCATACTGTGTGAAATGCAATTTAGTTTGTCTCTCTATATATATGTGTATATACTCCAGATGCATGTTCTATAAAATACAATTTAAGAAATGCTACTTTATGAGACCAGCATGGCTTCCTGAAGGAAGGTTTTGTCATGGTAATTTATTCACTTTCCACAGTAAAGTCTCATATCCAGCAAAATATCCTATTTCAGTCAGATGTGTCATACTGTAGACATTCACGAATCAGTACATATACTTGTAGATTAGAAATGTTTTGGACAAGCTGAGAAATCTGGTCTTGCAGAACATAGAATTTCTACTAGCCATAGAATCCTATTGGACAACAAAAATTCTTCACATGAATACACAGAAATATGAGAGACTCTTCAAAAAATGCTAATAAACTCTTCATAGTCAGAAGAGTTTATACCTCTTCTGACCATTAACCTCTTACAATGATTGTCAAAATTCTGGAAAATGGTGGTTTTGAACTCTTTCTAATAATGTTTTTTTAATTGTTTTTTTTTTTTAATTTTTTTTTCCATATACATTTATTGTTATACACATACACTTATATGAAGATAGTATGATACACAAAGGAGGTCTGAAAAGTTCTCAGCCTAACAGTGAAAAAGCGAATATATAATTTCAAAATTATTTGTATTTTTCAACATAATCTCCCTTAAGACTAATACATTTATTCCAGTGCCATTATCCTGTCCCTGTAGTGGTTCTCAGTAAGATCTGCAAAACACCTCTCTACAGCTGCAATCACCTCTTGATTCGAAGAAAAACGCTGACCAGAGGAAGAGTTTTAGTTTGGGAAGAGATAGAAGTCAAAGGGTGCCAAATCTGAGGAATAGGGTGGATGTTCCAATAATTCATAGTGCAGATCCCTTAATTTTCCCATTGCCAAAACACCTTTGTGGGCAGGTGCATTGTCCTGATGAAAGATGATTTTTCCTGCAAACCGGGTCTTTTCTCATAAATTTTTTTGTCTAGTCAGGTTAAAAGATTGGGATAATATTCCCCAGTTATTGTTTTACCCTTTTGCAAGATAATTAATAAACAAAATGCCTTTAGCATCCCAAAACACTGATGGTATGACCTTTCCTGCTTATGGAACCAACTTTGTCTTCTTTGGTGCTGAACAACCAGCTTCTGTCCACTGTTGTGTAATGGTGAATTCAAGTCTCATCCATAGTAATAAATCAACACACAAAATCAGTTTTATCCTTGTTAAAATGCTTGAAGCACTGTTCAGAGATTTTCATGTGAGTGCATTTTTGATCTGCTGTGAGCAAGCGTGGCACCCATCTTGCACAAAGCTTTTTTTTCATTTGCAATTCTTCATGCAAAATATATCCTACATGTTCTTTTGAAATGCCTACAGCCTCAGCAATTTCACACACTTTGACTCGCTGGTCATCCAATACCATATCATGCACTTGATCAATGATTTCTGGAGTTGTTAAACTTTTTGGACGGCCTTCACATGGATCATCTTCAAGGCTGGTACGGCCACGTTTAAACTTGGCAGCTCATTTCTTAATTGTCGAAAATGAAGGAGAAGAGCACCCATAAACTTTTATGAATTTCGAATGAACTTCTTTTAGTGTAAAATCTTCTTTTACAAAGAATTTTATAACTGCACAATACTCAATTTTATCCTTTTCAGGGATACAGACAACACTTTTGCTTCAGACAGATGTATAAAATAAACTATTTGATAGAATGACTTGCAATTGCACATAGATGCTTATGACAGATGTACCAACTTAGAAAAAAAAAAAATCTTGCCGACAGTGTTGCCATCTATGGTAGATGGCAAGAAATTTTCAGACCACCATCGTATATTATCATCAAATTCTGGAGACATACATATTACCCTCATTCAGAGGATATAGAGGATATGATGATAGAACTACATTGAAAACGCTATATCATTATCAATTTCCTATTCACAATTTCTCTCTAAATGAATCTGTTATATTTCAAGACTCCAATATTATCAGATCTTATATTTCTAACTATATGAATCTGCTTGTTCTTGATCTTTCCTCCCTGTCGTTTTTTTTCTTGCAATCCTGGCAAAAAAAAAAAAAAAAAAAACTTGTTTTGCTAACATTTTCTCTCCCATTGCTTCAGTGGTCATACTACCCAAGATTAGATCATCTAAAATTCCTGAATGCTAACAACATCAAGTTCTTTCCTAATGTCCTCATTGTTAATATGATACTGGAGTGATGCCCTCTGTTCACACTCCTAATCTTTCTTAGAACTCTCATATCTGTGGTTGGTGGTCTTTGATCAAGCATTTTATTTCAAGCTCAGCTCTCAGATCCATAAGTTAAAATTGGTTTGAACACTGTCTTGTATACAGCTAGTTTAGTGTTTTAGGTCATCTCTCTCTTATTTCATATATTCAGTTGATTTCCTACCATACCAGCTTTAATTCTGTTGTCTATTTCTATATTTAATTTGTCATCTTCACTAAAAATTGTGTACAAATAGTGGAAATATTTTACTCGTTCTCTCCATTCAGGATGCAGGTGATGTTTTGAAGGTGTCTGCCTGTTTTCATGGTGTTTTTATTGCTGATTTTCATACAGCAGTTATCCAATAGGGAATCCTTCAGACTTCATCATCATCAAATTCCTGACATGTACCCTAAAGGGGTGTACAGGATATGATAGTACTGCATGAAAAATTTACGTCATTACTAACTTCCTATCTACAATTTTCCTCCAAATCATTCTGTTACTTGTCAAGACTCCAACATTATCAGATCTTATATTTCTATCGTCTAAGGCACTTTGTACTATATCAATCCACCGATATCTTGGTCTTCCTCTGGGTCATTTTCCTGACAACCTGGAAGAGAACACTTGTTTTGCTAATCTTTCTTCATCAATTCAGTTTAAGTGACCATACCACCTGAGATTAGCTCTGCTAACGCATTCCTGAAGGCTGACAATGTCAAGTTCTTTCCTAATATCCTCATTTTTAATATGATATTGCCATTGATGCCATCTGTTCACCCCTCTCATCTTTCTGAGGACTCTCGTATCTGCAGTCTCTAGTATTTGGTCAAGTGTTTTACTTCAGACCAAGCTCTCAGATCCACAAGTTAAAACTGGTTTGAACACTGTCTTGTATACAGCTAAATTAGTGTTCCGACTAATTTCTCTCTTATTCCATATGAATTTATTCAATTGACAGCCTACCATACCAGCTTTGTTCATTCTGTTGTCTATTTTCATATTTAATTTACCATCTTCACTAAAAATCGTACCTAAGTAGCTGAAATGTTTTACTTGTTCCCCGTTCACAATGTTGACATTTTCAACAATTCTACCTATTTTCATTGTCTTTGTCTTTTTAATGCTGACCTTCATACCATATCTATTACAACAGTTATTCAATTTAGTCAGGGAATTTTGCAAACTTGTAGCAGATTTATTTAGAAGTATAACATCATCCGCATAAAGCAAAGAGCTGACATTAACAGCTCCAATTCTGATATCATGTTTAATACCACTTTCCTTCATAATGCGATCCATATAGATAATGAATAACAGAGGGGATAACGTACATCCTTGTCTCACACCAGATTTAACATTAAACCATCTTCCTGTACTTCCTTCAATTCTAACTGCTGACTTACAACTCAAATAAAGATAAGTATTGCTTGATATAATGCCCCATTGACACCATATAACTGCAGCATATTGAATAGCTTCTCTCTTGGCACCTTGTCATATGCCTTTTCCAGATCGACAAAACTTAAATACAGATCTTTGTTATATTCCCATGCTTTCTCAACTATTTGTTGTAAAGTGAAAATCTGATCCTGACAGCCTCTATTTGGCCTTGTTCCTCACCAAGCTTTTCTTCCACAATATACTTGCATAGATCTTGCCAGGAACACTCAGTAGGGAAATACCTCTGTAATTCTCGCATGCAGTTTTATTTCCCTGTAAGACTCTTATACCACCATATTTCAGCATTTCTGCTCGAATATCATCTACTCCTGCTGCCTTTCCATACTTCAAGCCTCTGATGGCTTTTTCTACTTCAAGTATGGATATGTATTCCTGATTGTATGCCTGTTGAGTGTTTTTTACCACTGTGTTATCACTGCTTGTTTCATTTAGCAATTTTTCGAAGTAACTACACCATACTTCAAGGATATCTTTTCCCTTTTTTCGTGTCACCTTTTTCATCTCTAACTCCTTTAACAGCAATCTTTCTTCCATTTCTAAGCTTCTTCAACAATCTCCAGAATATCTTAACACCTTCTTGATATTTATTTTCTATGTTCTTGCCAAAGTCCTCCCATGACTTTTGTTTAGCTAGTTTTACACAGTGTTTCACTTTCTTACATTTGTCTCTGTATTCTCTAAGAGCACAAGCTGACTTATTTGCCAGGAACTTTTGATATGCTTTCTTCTTTTCCTTCACTGCCTCTTAAACTTCCTGTGTCCACCATGGAGTTCTGATTTTTCTATCCTTGCAGACAACCTCACCTCATACTTCTCTGGCTGAATCAATCAGGGTTTTCTTCAAGGCTTGCCACTGAATCTCCAAGGTTTGGTTCCTATTCTCAAACTCTTTCATTTTTTCTTCAATAATCTTTGTGTATTTTAGTCTACAGTTCACATCTGAGAGCTGCTCAACTTTTATTTGCTTTAAAACTTTCTTACATGTTATTCTTTTCAATATGACATTCAATTTTATCCTGCTCAAGTCTAAACAGTGATCGCTTCCAATTTCAAATCCTCTGTACACTCTGGTATCCAGCTCCAGGGAGAAAACATCACTATCAACAATAACATAGTCAATGAGACTTTTCTTATTCCTTGCTTCTCTCCATGTGAATTTGTGCACACTTTTATGTTGGAACATGGTGTTAGTAATAACCAGTCCATGTCCTGAGCAGAAATCCAACAGGTATTTGCCATTATTATTAGCTTTGCTCTTTTCTCCAAATTTTCCCAAAATATTTTTGTATGTCTGACAATCATTTCCTACTCTGCTATTTAGATTCCCAACAAGGACCAACTTTTCCTTTTTAATTGTGTCAGTTGCTTTTTCTAAATCATCAAAAAATTCCTCCACTTCTACATTAGTAGAACCTTCTGTGGGACCATAGGCACAAATAAGTCTCATTGTCCAATTCCCCATTCTGATATTTGCCCACATCACTCTACTTGAGACTACCTGCCATTCAAGATTTTGTGTTGAATACTATGGCTCCTATGGGTGCTTAAGGGTCAAAGCTGTATAACTGAGAGTAGACCTCCACAAAGCCTTTAAAGGAATGCGGAGAACCGACCAGGGCTTCTGACCTAATGTCCAATCCTCACCTTCTCGTGGTGCACTCTGTTGGGTATCTACTTGGATACTTAACGAACGAGGATGGGCTGGCAATTTGGGATTTAGCCGACCAAATTGTATTCTTATTAGTTAAACCAAAATAAAAAATGATGGTACAACATGACAAAATTTCATGCCGGCTGGGGCGTCGCCCAGTTAAACAAGGCCCCGTTGTTTTCGCCATGGAACCAGGGTGAACAGCGAAAAGTCAGCTACTGGAACAAATCTGAAAACAAACCCCAACTCGACATCACCAGAGTTAAAGATCGGTACTATCAATGTAAGAAGCCTGAATGGCAAAGAAATGGAGCTACTGAGGAATTAGATAAGTACCAGATCGACATAATAGGGGTGACTGAAACAAAAAAGACCAAAACTGGTGAGATCTTTCTGAGCAATAAATACAAAATGTTATATTCAGGCAATGACAATCAAGGAAAAGGAGTAGCCATAGTATTCAACACAAAATACGAGGCTAATCTTCTTGAATGGCAGTCAGTTTCAAGTAGAGTAATGTGGGCAAATATGAGAATGGGGAACTGGACAATGAGACTTATTTGTGCCTATGGTCCCACAGAAGGTTCTACTAAGGTAGAAGTGGAGGAATTTTTTGAGGCTTTAGAAAAAGCAACTGACACAATGAAAAAGGAAAAGTTGGACCTTGTTGGGTATCTAAATAGCAGAGTAGGAAGTGATTGTCAGACGTATAAAAATATTTTGGAAAAATTTGGAGAAAAGAGCAAAGCTAATGATAATGGCAAATATCTGTTGGATTTCTGCTCAGGACATGGACTGGTTATTACTAACACCATGTTCCAACATAAAAATGTGCACAAATTCACATGGAGAGAAGAGGCTAGGAGTAAGAAAAGTCTCATTGACTATGTTATTGTTGATAGTGATATTTTCTCCCTGGTGCAGGACACCAGAGTGTACAGAGGATTTGAAATTGGAAGTGATCACTATTTAGTCTTGAGCAAGATAAAATTGAATTTCATATTGAATAGAATAACATGTAAGAAAGTTTTAAAGCAAATAAAAGTTGAGCAGCTCTCAGATGTGAACTGTAGACTAAAATACACAAAGATTATTGAAAAAAAAATGAAAGAGTTTGAGAACAGGAATCAAACCTTGGAGATTCAGTGGCAAACTCTGAAGAAAACATTGATTGATTCTGTCAGAGAGGCATGTGGTGAGGTTGTCTGTAAGGATAGAAAAATCAGAACTCCCTGGTGGACACAGGCAGCTAAAGAGGTAGTGAAGGAAAAGAAGAAAGCATATCAAAAGTTCCTGGCAAATAAGTCAGCTTGTGCTCTTAGAGAATATAGAGACAAATGCAAGAATGCTAAACACAGTGTAAAACTAGCTAAACAAAAGTCATGGGAGGACTTTGGCAAGAATATAGAAAAATAAATATCAAGAAGGTGGCAAAATATTCTGGAGGTTGTTGAAGAAGCTTAGGAATGGAGGAAAGAGTGCTGTAAAAACAGTTAGAGATGATAAAGGTGACATGAAAATAGGAGAAAAAGATATCCTTGAAGTATGGAGTAATTACTTTGAAAAACTGCTAAATGAAACAAGCAGTGATGACAGCACAGTGGTAAAAAACACTGACCAGGCATGCAGTCAGGAATACATATCCATACTTGAAGTAGAAAAAGCCATCAAAGGTTTGAAATGTGGAAATGCAGCAGGAGTAGATGATATTCGACCAGAAATGCTGAAGTATGGTGGTATAAGAGTCTTACAGTGGCTGCACTGCATAGTTCAGAAAGCCTGGACAGAGGGACGAATTCCTGATGATTGGGGTAGAGCTCTCATAGTACCCATATATAAAAAGGCAAATAAAACTGCGTATGAGAATTACAGAGGTATTTCCCTACTGAGTGTTCCTGGCAAGATCTATGCAAGTATACTTGAGAAACGGTTGACAAGAATTGTGGAAGAAAAGCTTGGTGAAGAACAAGCTGGATTCAGGCCAAATCGAGGCTGTCAGGATCAGATCTTCACTTTACGACAAATACTCAAGAAAGCATGGGAATATAACAAAGATCTGTATTTAAGTTTTGTCGATTTGGAAAAGGCATATTACAAGGTGCCAAGAGAGAAGCTATTCAATACGTTGCAATTATATGGTGTCAATGGGGCATTATATCAAGCAATACTTAGTCTTTATTTGAGTTGTAAGTCAGCAGTTAGAATTGAAGTACAGGAAGATGGTTTAATTAAATCTGGTGTCAGACAAGGATGTACATTATCCCCTCTGTTATTCAGTATCTATATGGATCACATTATGAAGGAAAGTGGTATTAAACATGATATCAAAATTGGAGATGTTAATGTCAGCTCTTTGCTTTATGCGGATGATGTTATACTTCTAAATAAATCCGCTACAAGTCTGCAAGATTCTCTGACTAAATTGAATAACTGTTGTAATAGATATGCTATGAAGGTCAGCAATAAAAAGACAAAGACAATGAAAATAGGCAGAATCATTGAAAATGTCAACTGTGTTGTGAATGAAGAACCTGTGGAACAAGTAAAACATTTCAGCTATTTAGGCACGATTTTTACTGAAGATGGTAAATTAAATATAGAAATAGACAACAGAATCAGCAAAGCTGGTATGGTGGGAAGTCAACTGAATAAATTCATATGGAATAAGAGAGAAATTAGTCGGAACACTCAATTAGCTATATACAAGACAGTGTTCAAACCAGTTTTAACTTATGGATCTGAGAGCTGGGTCAGAAGTAAAACACTTGACCAAAGACTAGAGACCACAGATATGAGAGTCCTGAGAAAGATTATAGGCATGAACAGATGGCATCAATTGCAATATGATATTAAAAACGAGGATATTAGGAAAGAACTTGACATTGTCTGCATCCAGGAATGCATTAGCAGAGCTAATCTCAGGTGGTATGGTCACTTAAAAAGAATGGGCGAAGAAAGACAAAACAAGTGTTCTCTTCCAGGTTGGCAGCAAAACGACCCAGAGGGAGACCAAGATATAGGTGGATTGATACAGTACAAAGTGCCTTAGACGATAGAAATATAAGATCTGATAATGTTGGAGTCTTGACAAGTAACAGACTGATTTGGAGGAAAATTGTAGATAGGAAATTAATAATGATGTAATTTTTTTCATGTAGTACTATCGTATCCTGTACAACCCTTGAGGGTACATGGCAAGAATTTGATAATGATGATGATACTATGGCTCCTCCTTTTCCTTGATTGTCGTTTCCTGAGTATAACTTTTTGTATTTATTGCTCAGAAAGATCTCACCAGTTTTTGTCTTTTTTTGTTTCAGTCACCCCTATTATGTCGACCTGGTACTTAATTAATTCCTCAGTAGCTCCATTTCTTTGCCATTCAGGCTTCTTACGTTGATAGTACCGATCTTTAACTCTGGTGATATTGAGTTGGGGTGTGTTTTGAGATTTGTTCCAGTAGCTGGCTTTTCGCTGTTCGCCCTAGTTCCCTGGCAAAAATAAAGGGGGCCTTGTTTAACTGTGCGATGACCCAGCCAGCATGAAATTTTGTCATGTTGTACCATCATTTTGTATTTTGGTTTAAGCCAATAAGAATACAATTTGGTCGGCTAAATCCCAAATTGCCAGCCCATCCTCGTTCATTCAGTATCCAGGTAGATACCCAACAGGGTGCACCATGAGAAAGTGAGGATTGGACATTAGGTCAAAAGCCCTGGTCGGTCTCCGCATTCCTTTAAAGGCTATGTGGAGGTCTCCTCTCAGTTATACAGCTTTGACCCTTAAGAACTCCAAAATTTATCAAACTTATCAAAGTATTATTATGATCAAGACATTGGCAATTGACTGTAGATGACTTAAGTTCAGACTTATACTAGATTTATTTAGAACTACATCATCATCGGCATAAAGAGCTGAGATTAACATCTATAATTTTGATATCAGGTCTAATGCTACTTTCCTTCATAGTGTGGTCCATATACTGTAGATGATGGATGCCAGTGAGATATTGTGCACCCTTATCTCACACCTAATTTAACATCAAACCATCTCACTTTACCTTCTTGAATTCTAACTGCTGATTCCAACTTACTACATGAATACAGACCATGTATTGCTCAATATAATGTCCAATTTACACTATATAACTACAGCATTTTGAACAGCTTTCTCTTGGCACTTTGTCACATTCTTTTTTCAGATATATAAAACTTAAAAACAGATCCTTATTGTATTATTTGTTTTAAAGTGAAAATCACATCTTGACAATCTCTATGTTCAAATAGAGGTTGTCAAGATGTCAACTCCTGAACATAATTTGTACTTCTCCAAGATGCCCTTTTACAATCTTTAACTTTTCTCAAGTGCACTTGCATAAATCTTACCAGGAACACTCAGTATGGAAATTGTTCTGTAATTCTCACAATCAGTTTTATTTCCCTTTTTCATACTCTGAACGCTCTATTCTAATCATCTGGAATTTGATCCTCTGACCAAGACTTCTTAATCATGTGGTGTAGCCACTGTAAAATTTTTATATTCTCAAAGTTTGAGCGTTTCTGGGCAAATATCATCTATTCTGGCTTCCTTCCCACATTTCAGATTTTTGGTGGCTTTTTTCTACCTTAAGTACTGACATTAATTCCAGATATCATTCCTCTTGAATGTTTTCTACCATAGTGATGTCAATATTTGTGAAATATAATTTTATATTGTGCTTTATTTGACTTTATGTAATTTACATGTATAGAATTACGTTAATGTTAATAATGAACCATGATCTAACAAATATCAGAACTGAGAAACTGTTAATTAAAAAACCTTAAGTTTTTTAATGAAATATATCAAGCATCTTATGCTTTGTATTTATGATATTTCAATGGACTGTGTTCATATATGTTTTGAGTGATGTTCAAAGAGGTCATGGTCAGTAAGGTAGTTAAAGGTAGTTAGTATTCTCTTTCTCTCCTATCTTCTCATAAATGTACTCACCAGGAAATAATGAAAAATACAGATCTAGCACAAAGGATCAGGCCAAGAAAAGACTGCCTCAGAACTGTTACTTGTCAAGAATAACAATATATGCTCCAACTTTTTCACAGCACTAACATATTCTGCTTGACCAAGTGGAAATGATCCAAGTATATTTACACAGCTGTCTAATAAAATAATCATTCTGTAAATTTCACTGTTGATTAATTAAGTTATATTGTTTATGTGAACTGCTATGGTAGTTGAAATAATTAGTGCTGTCTTCTAACAAACTGCTTTTTTTTTAGTTGCAAGTTGCTTATTATTTTCAGTAACATGTTATGTATCCAGTACTAAAACTCTATGGGGGGGGTTCTTACAAGGGGGTATGGAAAGTTCTGATAAAACACCTAGAACAAAAATATTAAAGCAACTAACATAACCATAAGAAAGAACGTATCTCATAGATATATACAAGACGACAAAGTTTAGTATAAAGTGATTTTATACTAAACTTTCAGCGCCAATTATTTATCATACCATACTTTATCACTATCTATACACCCACAATCTTCTTTTAGCAGTACATTCCACTCAATTATCAATGACCACATAAAAAACATTCCTAATTTTGTTACTAACTACACCCATAAACAAATTCTGGGGATGGCTTCATGCTCCATCCCTTTTTCAATCTTTTACAAGATTCCAGTAGTAAGTTCTATCTATAAGTTCCTCTATATCATTTCTTTTTATTTATCAAACTCTGAAGAACACATTATCTCAGCCTATTCTCATAGTCTGCATTCAACACCTGTTATTATCTTTGTTAACCACCTCTGAACTCTCTCTGGGATCTCCTCATCTCTCCAAAATACAGGTGACTAAATTTACATATGGCAGACTATAACCATGGCCTTAGACGAACAGAACTCTCACTTGTCAGCATACTTCTCATTACTGAAAGAATTCTGTGTCAAAATCACTGTCCGTGTATGCATTCTTTGAACTTCATTTCTCAATTACCTACCACTCCTACATCCCTTCCTTCCTCTACTTTCTACATTACTGCCTCATTATAATATAGTATAATCAGCCCTTCAACTCTGAATTCCAAAGAACAAGACCACACACAATAAAATGGCAATCCCATTCTGATGCTTGCCTTGCCAGCATATGCCAATATTCCTTGAAGGGTGTCTATTCTGTTCCTTTGCCACTAATCATCCTCTCTCTCTCTAGTAACATGTCATCTTCACACAACTAAAAATACCTCCAAAACCATTCCCAATCA
Organism: Typopeltis vanoorti; assembly: GCF_054136105.1. Lineage (NCBI taxonomy): Eukaryota > Metazoa > Arthropoda > Arachnida > Uropygi > Thelyphonidae > Typopeltis > Typopeltis vanoorti. The sequence continues at coordinate 67,032,991 of NC_143573.1, read as the reverse complement.
CCCTCTCCAATGCATCATCTTCAAACGGCCTAAACACTAATCATTCTCTCCAGTAATGCATCATTTTCAAACAACTAAACATACCCTCCAAAAACCATTCCCAATAGCATAGATTTATTTAATCTAAAAATAAATACTTAATGAACAGCATTCAAAGAATAAAGATATAGTTAATAAACAGAGAACTAAAAATAAATTTGATCTAAATTTATTTCTAGATATTTATTTGCAGATCTCTATGATCTAAAAATAAATACCTAGAAAAACAGCAATGATAATCACAAGTTAAACCTGAGCTTCATTTTATAAAATGAATCTGGGAATTGGTGTATCTGGGAATCTAATCAGCTGTGATTTAAAAAAAGAGAATAAAATAGCCTAAAATTGTCTTTTTTTAACATGAATCAAATAAACTCACTATAGCTTGTTTGCTATAGCATCCTACTGAAGAGTCCCATACAAATCCTCACAGGCACAATGCTATGCTGAAATAACTGATTATTGCAAACTGACCACCATAACAAACTGTTCTTACTGTAGTCCCTATGCTTTTGTTATAGTGAGAATCAGCTCTACAACAAATAGCAGTCAAACATTTAAGGAGAAAACTAGACAGAAACTTAAACTTACATGAAATAAATTTATTAGCTGTAAAAGTTTCAGCTAAGTGAAAATTTTACAGGCCAGACTGCTCAGATTCCAGATACTGGATATAAGATTTATGTTCTTCAAGATGGATGGCTGCAGATATATGAGACTGTTCAAAGTAAGAACCAGAGGAGCAGGGGATCTAGTAGACATTTGAAGGCTGAGTAGAGGAAAGCTTGTCTTCAGGTGAAGAAAGGAAAATAGAAATCTTCCTGATAGGATGCAAAAATACTTCAATATTAAAAAGGTTTTAGAACTTTAGCAATATGTTCATAAATTCCTTTAATACATGGGAGTGAAATCTGAGTGATATCTTCAGATCTAGAGACTGATTGCCTAAAGCTGTTAAAGGCTTTCTTGATAAAGGATTCATTAAAGCCATTTTTCATAGAAACAGATTTGATATCATTCAGTTCTTGCTCTAAAAGGTCTTTAGTTGAACAAATGTTATGAGCACGATGTAATAAGGTTTTAATGATTCCAATCTTTTGACCAAGATGATATCACTAAGAGTTTCTTTTCTAAAAACTGAAAATAATTCTTCGTCAACCAGATGGTTGATGAAGAATTAAAATATCTAAGAAGGCTAGGTTATTGTTTTTCTCCTTTCCTCCTAGATGGAAAGGCTTTAATTCTCTCAAAAAGAAGAGATGTCATCATTAGCTTTGCACCTGGATGCCCACCAACTAATCAGTGACTAGCAATATAGATTCTGTCACTCAGGTTTCTAGACAGGCTATCTTCTAGCCTTCCTACAGACTGCCTTTAGCCCTTTCAAAGTCATATATGAATTTGTTGATGGTATTTGAATTTGTTGCATACTGCAGTGTAGACTGGGAATAAAGCTGAAATTTCTATCACAAGTTTCTTGCAGTATGCTTAATTTTTTTTTTCCTTGAACTGCCATGTCACATGAGTAGAAAAATTGAAGCTTGAAGCAAAGTTTTCATGAATTGAGTAACAAAGTTGCTACTGAATTCATGAAAACAAAAAAATTAGTTTTGGCACTCTTCAAAGGAAAACTTTAAATAATCTTGTTCAAGATTAACTTATCGCCTAATTTAGTACTAAGTCTAACTCATACTATGATTTTTTTACTGTATAAATGTATATTCGTTAATTTGATTCTGAAGAAACCAAAAATATTGATTATTGAAACATGCACAGGTAATTAATACTACTGTAATTATGAATATGCTACTTAATCTCCTCATTAAAATACAAAATTTTCTTTCATTTTCAGTTATAATAGAATGTAATTAAAATTAAAAAATTAATCTTTGTGATTTCCACAATTTATCCTATATGATAAAGAAACATGGACATGAATTTCACACAGTCTCTTTAAAGATGATTTTATGCATCTAATTAATTTCAAAATGGGATAACTACTAACCTGGTAACGATGAAGATGGAATAAAGCTGCTGACCTATTACCATATCCTAAAGATAATTCCTCCACGTGACCACCTGAATCATCAGAATCTGGGGGTGGAGCTGCCATGACACTCTAAAAACCCAAAAATACAATATATACAGTAAAAATTTTATCTAATATATATGTCTACAGACATTAACTTTTTTTTTCTCTCCCTCCTCTATACTTTTCTTTCAGTATGACTGAAAATGCAGATTACAAAATAAGAAAGAAAGAAAAAAATGTAAACAAAGTAAATTAATAAAACAACACATTATTACTTCTCAAAAATATCTACCACTGAAAATGTCCCAACATGGGTTTTATTATGGTCCTCAAGTGAATAATACCATGTTTGAAATCTAAGACAGAGAAATCTAAGGTTGAAAAGGTTTGGCAAGCAATTCACCAGACTGAACTGCATGGTAATAACACACATTAGAAGGCATTGGGTATCAGATTTGGAAGTTTTTTTCACTTGCTTATACTATAAATTAAAGATGCCAAGAAATTATGTTTTTGGTTTAATCCTTTATACAAGTGTAATTAAACAATTAAACCAAGAATATAATTTCTTGGCATCTTTAATTGGGTATCAGCTATTGAATAATCTCAGTGAGGACATGGACAGAGTGAGAATAGTTGAGGAAAATGTTGCAGTCACAGTTGAAATGAGATGGATTTTTTTCTCTGCACATATTATTATTACAGGTATCTCCATGGAGTTAGTAGACTCATCGTGGGAGACCCAAACTATCAAAACAATATCTATCATGTTCTTGAATTCATTTACAGACGAAGAACTCACAACTGAGTCAGGCAATATATTCCACTCATTCACCACCCTCCAGGCGAAAAACCTCGTTCTCACATCCTTGTTAACCACACTTTTCCTTAATTTCCAGGGATGACCTCTTGTTCTTCCATCACTATCACACAGCCAAAACATTTTCCCTGCATCAATCTTATAAAAAACTTTTAGTAATTTAAATGTTTCTATCATATCCCCTTTTCTCCACCTATCAACCAACCTCTGCAATCCACAAGCTCTCAATCAATCAATGTAGGGAGAATTTTTTACATCACTCATCCAACTTGGTCACTCTCCTCTGAACCCTCTACACAACCTCCTCATCTCCAAGGAATCCAGGTGACCAGACTTGAGCACAGTAATCCAAATGTGGAAGTATCAACACCTTATAAAGGTGAATAATAACCTCTTTATCTCTGGATGTTAGCGTGTTCTTCAATAACTAAGTAATCCTATGTGCAATCTTGGACACCGTAGCAATGTGTCCTCTGAACTTCATCTCCCTATCCACCAACACCCCCAAGTCCTTAGCCTCAATCTCTTGGAGTCTATTGATGGAGTACCGTTCCATCAATATAGTACACAGCTGGTAATCTTTTAATCCCAAAATGCATAACTTGACACTTTTCCATATTGAACTGACATCCATTACCTTTTGCCAGCTTATTTAAATCATCCTGCAATCTCTGAACATCTTGCTTTTTTATTGCGCTACCCAACTTTGCATCATCGGCAAACAATTGAATATCTCTCTTTAAGTCATTTCCTATATCATTTATGTACAAATTAAACAATAACAGCTCAAGCACAGAGTCCTGAGGCATACCACTGGCCACCTGCCTCATCCTGGACTCTGCTCCTCCATACACTACTTTCTGGTATATATCTCTCTCTCTCTCCATGTTACCTTATCCATAATTCTCTTATCTATTTACAGATTTCATTTACATTCTCTTATCCATAGCACCAGTTTAGTATCCATCCCCATCACTCTAATTGGTGCAACAGTATTCCATGGGGCATCCTGTCAAAAGCCTTAGCAAAATCCAGAAGTACCACTGTGTAGCCATTTCCTTTGTCCAACTCAGATGTCATTCTATTATAAAAAGCTAATAAATTGATAAGGCAGGATCGACCTTTAACAAAACCATGTTGGCCCCTATAGAGTATCATATCCTGATCCACCCATTCTTGAATTTTGTCTTTAACCAACTTTTCCAATACTTTTACCACCACTCCTGAGATGGTGATTGGTCTGTAATTAACTTCCGCAGTTTTAGAGCCACCTTTAATGCTAAGGAATTCAAACTTAAGTTAAATAACCAAGTAAGAGGCGTTGACGATTCCTTTGCACATTCACGCAACACCCGAGCTGATATTCCATCTAAATCTACAGCAGTGTTTTCATTTAAATTTTGCAATATACTAAGTACCTCTGATTTCTTAACTTCAATTCCCACATTAGTTATTGCTACAGGTACAGAGATATTCTCACTTGGGTGATAGACTTTTGAAAAATGATCACTCAGTAACTCTACTATTACATCTGAATTGGTCACCTCAATACCATCAGCACCCACTAAGATCGGGTAAGACCTTAGCCATGGATCTCCTTGGCTAAGGTCTTCTCATTATCTGATTTAGCTTTTCCATTGGGTTCTCCATTGAGAATGCAGCAAAAGTTTTCTATTTCCTACCTATTTTCATATCTTTAGTCATTTTATTGCTGATTTTCATGTTGAATTTATTATTCAAATTAGTTAGAGAAGCTTGGAAACTTACACTGGACATATTTAAGAGTACATCATCATCTGCATAAAACAAAGAGCTAAGTTTGTTATCTCCAATTCTAATATCAAGTTTGATGCAACTTTCTTTCACAATGTGATCCATATAGATGATGAATAAGAGTGAACATAATGTGCATTCTTGTCTTACCCTCGATTTTACAACAAACCATAGTCCTATATTTCCTTCAATTCTAATTGCTGACTTACAACTTACATATAGACTACACATTGCTCTGTATAATGTTTTATTTACCTCATATAACTGTAGTGTTTTGAAAAGCTTCCTATGGGAACCTTATTGTATGCCTTTTCCAGATCTACAAAAGTTAAGTATAGATCCCTGTCATGTTCCCATGATTTCTCGAGTATTGGTTGTGAAGTGAAAATCTGATCTTGACAACCTCTATTTGGCCTGAAACCAGCTTGTTCTTCTCCAAGTTTCTCTTCTACAGTTTTTCTCAATCTCTTTTCAAGTCTCCTTGCATAAATCTTACCTGGAATCTCTATTACTTCCAATAAGTAGGGAAATGGGGGAGTGGATATCAGAGTGGTAGAGATGTTTTGGATTATAGCTGAAAAAACTAAGGCTATGAGGTTAAATTATTGTATATTAATTGTGTGTGTGTGTGAGAGAGAGAGAGTGAGTATGTGTGTGCACGCACATGTGTGTGTGTGTGTTCTGATTGGTTTGCCAGTTTGTAGGAGGGAAAATCCAAGTTTCTGGGAGAAAAACCCTGCCACCTCTGCTATGATTCAGGATAAGATGCAAATCATTCACCAATTAAAGACATTCACAATATCCATGCCATAATAGAATTCAAAAACATTGCCTGCATTTTGGAAAGCAGATGCCATCCACTTAACCAACTAAATTTGCAATAACTTAAGTAATTTAAACAATTTAACAATTTTACAACTTAAACTTTTCTAACCTGAGTGTAAAATTCAACAGCTTTGTCATACTCCCTCTCTTGAAAACAAATGTTTCCTTCTGCTCGCAATTCCGATGCCTTTTCCCAAAATTTCTTGTGGCGAGAAGAACACACAATATTTAGCCATTGTTGTACTTTATTTCTGAAGAAAAAAATGTTTATTTTTATTTAGCGCATGAAATATTACACATCACAAAGCATAAAATTTATAACAATCAATAAAAAATTATAAGACATCATCTAGATTAGAAATAGAATTAACTGATTCTTTGGTTACAAACTGAAATTTCCTTTGTAGGCTCTTAAGGGGCAGTCTTGTATAAGATGTTGCACTGATTACTTCTCAGCTCCACAATCACAGCTTGGGGGAACTGCATTGTCCCATTTGCAGAAGTGTCAGCACATCTACCATATCCTGTTCTGATTCTATTAAAAGACAACCAGATTCACCAAAAAACCAGACAACAAAAAAAAAAAACGCCGCTAGAGGGACTCATGGTCTGTAGTATTTGTTGAGAGCTTCTGATAAGATGTGTTACTTTAAGTTATCATTGACAATTTTGCTGGAATATTACATAGTTTTGTTTGCTTTTCGTATCTTAGTGTGTCTGTTTGTGTGTTTTGGGTGTTCCAATTATTAATTTGATAAAATACGATAGAAGCACGCACATTGCTCTGGTAAGAAGGAAAATGGCGGCTAGTAATAATGGTTCGCCATCTTTGTCCAATAACGGTAACATAAAGGAAATTATTCAGTGTACTATCTGTGAAATGTATGAATTGCGGAGAGCGGTTGGAGTATGGTTAGATGATGATAATGGAGTAAATGTGTGCAGAAAATGTAAGGAAAATGAGGAATTAAAGTGTATTTCAGGTCACAAGTGTGATATTTTTGTCAAACCTCAGAATGTAGAAAATAGCGATATGGTAAGAAATTGTGAGGTTGTACCAGAGAGCTGTGAGGGCGTGAATATGGAAAGTGTGAATGAAGGTATTAATACAGAGCAAATGAATGGTTTAATAGATAATAAAAAAGATGAGATAGATGCAATCTCATCTTTGTGAGATCGCGCTGTTGAGTGGAGCGATACACAGAGCAAAGCGGCAGCTGGAGCGTATGCACAAATGTCTACTGAGTGTACCAGCCAATAAAAAAAAGTATAAAAGGAAAAATCAGAGTATGATTGTGAATGTAAACAAAATGAAGGAGCAAGTGCTGTATGGAGATTCGTTAGTACGATGTGTGATAGTAGAGAATTTGACAAAACCGTACCAACCTGGTGCAACCATTAAGGACGTAAGCGAGTCTATTAGGGAGAAAAAGAAAAGGGTGAAAGAAATGATAGTGGTGGCGGGTACGAATGATCTGATAGGAGATAAAATGGATATGATAGAGGACCTGAACGAATTGTTTCATTAGTCTTTTGCCACGGTATGACAGTGAAGAGTTTAGGAGGGCCATAATTGCAAATGCCTTTATGCGTGGGTTATGCATGACGAGTGGTGTGGAATTTGTGGACGTGTGGAGTGAATTTGATGGGCGAAAGGATCTATATAAGATGGATGGTTTGCATTTGAATGGATTCGGTGTAAGGAGACTTGAAAAAGTGTTGTTGAATGAAGTGGATGTGCAGAATCAGGGAAACTAGATTTATTAAGTGGGGGGGGGGGGGAGTAGATATGCAGACCTTAGGGAGGCAGTTGAGTGTATGAATGAGTATAATATGCCCGAGCGAATAAGGACAGCAAATCAGAATGAGATAGTTAGTATAAGGCATCACAATAGGGATGGGGCTGAAGGGGGTCTGCAATTCATGTATACTAATGCTAGGAGTATTAGGAACAAGGAGGAAAAAATTTTGGCCTTGGTTGGCACTTCCAGACCACAGATTATTGGCATTAGTGAAACATGGCTGACTGAAGATGATATAGCTAGTGGTATTGAATGTGAGGGGTATAGTGTGTTCAGGAATGACAGGGAGAATAAAATGGGGGGGAGGAGTATTATTGATGATAGCTGATGAGCTGCAGCCAAGGAGAATAGAAGTTGAATTGCAGGATAGAGAAAAGAGCATATCTGAGGCCATTTGGTGTGAGATTGAGGCTAGCAGAACAAAATATACAATCGGGTGCTGCTATAGGCCAGGTGATGGAAAAGATGGATATAGTATGCATAAGCAAATAGAAGAAATGAGTGGAAGGAGGGTAATTATTATGGGAGATTTCAACTATGGTAGCATTGATTAGGGGGGGAGGACACACGGGAGGAAGGAATTGGGTTTTATGCGGTTATTAAGGGATAACTATCTGCGACACCATGTAATGGAAAATACTAGAGGTCAGAGAGTGCTTGACCTAGTAATTGCATCTTGAGGATTTGGCTGTAACAAATATGACCACACTGCCACCAATTGGTGAGAGTGATCATAGGGTCTTGAGTTGGGAGGTGGCTAAAGGTGTGGAATTTACAATTAAGAAAGGGTACATGTGGAATTATCGGGCTGGTAAGTATGACAAGCTTAGGAGTTTGATTGGTTCAGTACCATGGCATGTAAAACTGCAAGGGCTAGATGTTGATAGTGCATTGGAGGTGGTTAAGAAGATTTTGCAGGAGGCAATAGCTGACTGTATACCTTGAGTCTGAATAATAAATCAAGTAGGGATTAAATGGATGAATAACACCATTAAGCTTGAGCTGAAAAAAAAAGAAACAACTGTGGAGGGAATTTAAGGAGAAAGGTGACCTGCAGGCACATGAACGGTATAAAGCCCAGGCCAGAAGGGGAACAAGTGTGGTAAGAAAAGCAAAAGCAGATTATGAAAGAACATCAGCCATGCAGGATAAAGAGAATCTAAAACAGGTTTTTCGACATGTTGCAAGTAAAAGAAAAAATGTATACGGCAGATTGATTTTAAAGAATGCTGATGGTAGGGAGGTAACCGAATCAGTTGACATAGTAGAATTACTGAGTGAGCACTTTGCAAGAGCATATCATCCATGTGGTGACATTGCAGAAATGGAAGAACAAATAGCTTATCTGGGAATTGTGGTGAATGAAGTAGAGGTGAATAGTCTATTACAAAACCTCAATGTCAACTCATCTGTAGGATTGGATGGTATACCAGCTCGTGTCGTACGAGAAGCGGCTAAAGAATTGTCAGTTCCTTTGACCATTTTGTTTAATTTGAGTCTCGGGTCTGGGTTAGTCACAAGGGGGTGGAAAGATGGGAAAATAGTTCCACTGCATAAAGGTGGTTCCAAGACTGCTGTTGAAAATTACCGGCCAATCAGCATATCAGGAATTGTTGTCAAGGTCTTGGAGAAAATAGTCAAGAGGAAAATACAAGAATGGATAGATGAAAATGGGATACTGTATGGAGGACAGCATGGTTTTGTGAAGGGTAGATCATGCCTCAGTAACTTGCTCACGTTGTATAACACAGTGACGGCTGAACTGGATAAGGGTAACGGGTTTACAGTGATTCTACTGGACCTTGCTAAAGCCTTTGATAGGATACCACATGGAATTCTAATTAGTAAACTGCAGCATAAGAGAATGGATATAGGGTTAGTGAGATGGATAGGAGGGTGGTTGATGGAGAGATATCAGAGAGTAATTTATTCAGGAGTAGAGTCCAAAAGACGGCCTGTGACTAGCGGTGTGCTGCAGGGTTCTCTTCTTGGACCGCTACTATTTAACTTGTTCATTAACGATATAGGAAAGGATCTGAGAGGAACTGTGCATCTGTTTGCAGATGATGCAATGTTAGGTAGAGCAATAGTGAATGCTCAGGATGTCAAAATTTTGCAGGATGATTTGGATAGTTTGGAGGACTGTGCTAAGGAGAATGGTCGTCAATTTAATGTGGCGAAGTGTAAGGTTATGCATTTTGGGGTAAAAAGATTAGCAGCAGTATATCACATTGGTGGAACTGTACTCCAGGAGATTGAGGGATTTGGGAGTGTTGGTGGATAGGGAGTTGAAGTTTAGGGGACACATCGCAAAAGTGGCAAAATCAGCTCATCAAATCACTTGGTTGCTGAAAAACACTTTACCAAGCAGAGACAAACAGGTTATTGTTCCTCTGTATCGAGCCTTGATAAGACGCCATCTCGACTACTGTGCCCAGATATGGGTGCCAGGGTTTCTTCTCGATGGGGAGGAGGTGGAGAGAATCCAGAGGCAAGTGACCAAGATAATAGCAGGTCTATGGAATGAACCTTATGAGAACAGGTTGAAGATTTGTGGGCTGCCGAAATTGGTTTATAGGCGGAAAAGGGGTGATATGATTAAGACATTCAAATTACTGAAGGGTTTCTATAAGATTAATTCAGAAGATATTTTTGAGAATAATAGGACTGGTAGTGGGAGGACTAGGTGCCATCCATGGAAGCTTGGTAAGAGTGTGGTTAGGAGGGGTGTTAGAGCTAGGTTTTTTACTTGGAGAGTGGTAAATGAGTGGAATAAGCTTCCAGAATCTGTTGTGGATGCCACAACTGTAAATGAGTTCAAGGAGAAGTATGATAGATACTGTGTGAATGTTGAATAGTTGTTCTTGACATGATGTTGGGCCTCCCTCGATGAGTCTGAGGACTCCTTGGAGCTACCCGTAATAATAATAATAATAATAATTCTATGCGGCAATTCAAAACCAGGAGGTTTCTCTGTGATACATGGCATAGTGTGGCACTCTGTTAGTGATTCATCAAACCACCTTGCTGGCCAGGCAAGGTGGTTTGATGAATCGTTCATGCAGAAGTTGTTTGCATATAATATTAACAGCAATATGCATGTCATTCACATTAGTTATTATTATATAAACAAATTATAAATATGTTATATCATAATGTTTATTTCTGAGGGATAAGGTGACATCAATGTCAGTCATATTAAAATGAAAATATTAGAAAGGAACCTGACATTGTTAGCATTCATGAGTGTATGAGCAGAGCTAATCTAATTGGTATGATCACTTAAACAGAAAGTGAAAGGTAGCAAAACAGATGTCTGATGCCAAGATAGCAGAGAAAAGACCCAGAGGAAGACCAAGATCTAGGTGGATTGATGCAGTCAGAAGTGCACTCAAAGACAGAAATAAAAGAGATGAAAATATTGGAGTACTGATGAGTGATAATTTGAAGGAAAACTGATGATCGGAGATTAGTAATCAAGTGTTTTAAAGGAACATGTGTACTAGATATTTCTAAACATTTACAAGGCTAACACATAGAAAAAGAGCCACCATAGCTCAATCAGTATAGACGAAGACCTTTGGTCGGAAAGACCAAGATTCAATTCCCATCTAAGACTTCAGGAACTTTATCTAGTCTCTTTCAACTAAAGGTGAGTTAACTAGTCTCATACAGAGATAGAGGTATTTTTCCACCCAGAAACTCTGGTTTTTCGTCCCCCAGAACAGGCAAACCAGCCCTGTGAACACATGCATCTACAAACATAGGACACACCGGAAGACATAGGGACAACCACCTTATCCTCGAGATGGTCGTGGTTGTGAAGTCCACAGCTAAGAACCTTAATGGTTCATGAAAATTTAAGACAAGACAACACATGCAGAAAAAATATAGAATTTATTTAAAAATCCAAAATATATTTCATCCAATGTAAGATGGACATCAGAGATACAAGAGAAGATCAGCAACTACATTCAAAATACAAATCACAAAGATATGAGTCATTTTGCATATATCTACTAGCTTATGTATTGATCACAGCTCAATTAATAGAATGCACTGTTCAAGTTCATAGGAACCAATGGAATAGAGCTTCTGCAACTAAAATGAATAACTTAATATTTTTAAAAAGATTAGTAATAATGTATACTTAATCATGTAGTACTATCAGTGTATCCTGTACATCACTTGAAGGTACATATCAGGAAACTGATGATGATAAATTAATAAGATTTTTAGCAACACTTGCAAATAATGCATATTGATATCAACATGTGAGGGCAAGCCATTTATACTTAATTGGAATGACAGCCTCAGACAGTAGCATTTTGACATCTATGACAGCCCTACAAGATTAAAGAAAGTTTTAGTTTCTCATCAAATCTCACAAAGAGATATTTTACATAAAAGCTTGCCAGCATAATACAGAAAATGCAACAGATAATGAACCAGATATAATATAGCTTTAATATCTTCACAACGGGCAGGAGTCAAATGTCTCATGCTCCAGTTGTTCATGAAGACAACTGGAGCAACTGGCATTATGATTTAATTAAATACTGACAGCATGGGTATAGGATAACAGTAGGCAGCTTAATGTGGCAAAGTGTCTAAGATCATGCACTTTGAGATAAAATAGATTACCAACTGTGTACCATACTAAAGGAAATAGACTGCAGGAAGTTGATTAATCAAAGATTTTGATTGTAGAGACAGGGATGGTAAACAAGAATTTAAGTTCAGAGGACCTATTGCAAAAGTGTACAAAACTCATAGGATGACTTGGACATTGAAGATCGAATAAGCAGAAGCAAGAAGTTATTATTCATCTTTATAAGGCTTTTTATTATTTGATATTTTAAGGATACTTTAATAATTTTTAATATTACGGGCAACTCCAAGGAGTCCTTAGACTCATTGAGGAAGGGCCTAAACATCATGTCAAGAACAACTATTCAACATCCACACAGTATCTATCATACTTTGCCTTCAACTCATTCACAATTATGGCACCCACAACAAACTAAACTGGCAGCTTATTCCACTCATTCACCACTCTCCAAGTAAAAAAACCTAGTACTAACACCTTGCTAACCATACTCTTGCCCAGTTTCCATGGGTGAACCCTAGTCCTCCCACCACCAATCCTGTTCTGAAAAATATCCTCTGAATTAATCTTATAGAAACCCTTCAGTCATTTGAATGTCTCAATCATATCACCCCTTTTCTGTCAACCAATTTTTGCAACCCACAAATCTTCAACCTGTTCTCATAAGGTTCATTCCATAGACCTGCTATCATCTTGGTCAATCACCTCTGGATCCTCTCCACATACTCCCCATCAAGAAAAAACCTTGAATAAAACCCCTCTTTAATAAAACACTACTGTGCCCAGATCTGGGCACAGTAGTCAAGAATCAAGGCTCAATACAGAGGAACAATAACTTGCTTGTCAAAGTATTCTTCAGTAACCAATTGATTTGATGAGCTGATTTAGCCACTTTTGCAATGTGCCCCCTAAACTTCAACTCCCTATCCACCAACACTCCCAAATCCCTGGCCTCGTCAATCTCCTGGAGTACAGTTCCACCAATGTGGTATACTGCTGCTAATCTTTTCACCCCAAAATGCATAACCTTACACTTTGCCACATTAAATTGACATCCATTCTCCTTAGCCCAGTCCTCCAATCTATCCAAATCATCCTGCAAAATTTTGACATCATATGCATTCACTATTGCTCTACCCAACTTTGCATCATCAACAAACAAATGAACAGTTCCTCTTAGATCCTTTCCTATATTGTTAATGAACAAATTAAATAGTAGTGGTCCAAGAACAGAACCCTGCAACACACCACTAGTCACAGGCCGTCTTTTGGACTCTACTCCTGAATAAACTACTCTGTGATATCTCTCCATCAACTACCCTCCTATCCATCTCATAATCCTATATCCATTCCCATATGCTATAGTTTACTGATTAGAATTCCATGTGGTACCCTGTCAAAGGCCTTAGCAAGGTCCAGCAGTATCACAGTAAACCAATTATCCTTATCCAGTTCAGCCGTCACTGTGTTATAAAACGTGAGCAAGTTACTGAGGCATGATCTACCCTTCACAAAACCACGCTTTCCCCCATACAGTATCCCATTTTCATCTATCCATTCCTGTATTTTTCTCGACTACTTTCTCCAAAACCTTGACAACGACTCCTGATCGGTCGGTAATTTGCAACAGCAGTCTTGGAACCTCCTTTACACAGTGGAACTATTTTCCCCCTCTTTCCACCCCCTCGTGACTAACCCAGATCCAAGACTCAAATTAAACAAAATGGTCAAGGGCACTGACAATTCTTTAGCCACTTCACGTAAGCCCCGAGCTGGTATACCATCCAATCCCACAGATGTATTCACATTAAGGTTTTGTATTATACTATTTACCTCCATTTCATTCACCTCAATTCCCGTATAAGCTATTGGTTCCTTCATTCTTGCAATATCACTACCTGGATGATATACTCTTGCAAAGTGCTCGCTAAGTAATTCCACTATATCAACTGATTCAGTTACCTACCTCCCTACCATCGGCGTCCCTTAAAATCATTCTGCCGTATACATTTTTTTTCTTTTACTTGCAGCATATCAAAAAAACTGTTTGGGATTCTCATTAGCTTGCGTGGCTAATTTCCTTTCATAATCCGCTTTTGCTTTTTTTTACCACACTCGTTAGCTTTCTGGCTGTGCTTTATACTGTTTGTGTGCCTGCAGGTCACGTTTCTCCTTAAATTCCCTCCACAGTTGTTTCTTTTTTTTTTCAGCTCAAGCTTAATGGTGTTATTCATCCATTTAACCCCTACTTGATTTACTATCCGGACTCTGGGTATACAGTCAGCCATTACCTCTTTCAAACGCTCCTTTACCGCTTCCCATGCACTATCAACCTCCAGCCCTTGTAGTTTTACATGCTATGGCACTGAACCAAACAATCTCCTAAGCTTGTCATACTTACCAGCCCGGTAATCCCACATGTACCCTGTCTTAATTGAAAATTCCACGCATTTAGCCACCTCCCAGGTCAAGACCTTATGATCACTCTCACCAATTGGTGGCAACGTGGTCATATTCAATACAGTCAAATTCTCAGATGCAATTAAGAGGCACACCACTAGTCACAGGCAGTCTTTTGGACTCTACTTCTGAATAAACTACTCTCTGATTTAGCCATGGTCAAGGTCAAGCACTCTCGAACCCCTAGTATATTCCATTACATGCAGTCTCAGGTAGTTATCCCTTAATAACTGCATAAAATCCAATTCCTTTCTCCCACGTGTCCTCTCCTCCTTCCAATCAACGTTACCATGGTTGAAATCGCCTATAATAATTACCCTCCTTCCACTCATTGTGTCTATTTGCTTATGCATATTATCTCCACCATATATTTCATCACCTGGTCTACAGCACCACCCGACTGTATATTTTGTTCTGCTAGTCTCAATCTGACACCAATTAGCCTCAAATGTGCTCTTTTCACTATCCTGCAATTCAGCTTCTATTTGCCTTGGCGCTGCAGTTCATCAGCTATCATCAATAACACTCCCCCCCCATTCTTTTCTCTGTCCCTCCTGAACACACTATATACCCTTCACATTCTATCTCACTAGCTATATCATCTTCTGTCTGCCATGTCTCACTAATGCCAATAACCTGTGGCCAGGAAGAGCCAATCAAGGCCAAAAATTCTTCCTTCTTGTTCCTAATACTCCTGGCATTAGTATACATGAAGTGCAGAAGCCCGTTAGTTAGTTCCACCTCTATCTTGATGCCTTATACCAACTATCCCCTTCTGATTTGTTGTCCTTCGTACTAGCTTCGGCATATTATACACATTCTTACACTCAACTGCCTCACTGATGTCTGCATATCCCCTCTCCCCTTCAATAGCTCTAGTTTCCCTGAATCTGCAAATCCACTTTCGCATCATTCAGCAACACTTTTTCCAGTCTCCATACACCAAATCTGTTCAGATGCAAACCATCCATCTTGTATAAGTCCTTTTGCCCATCAAACTCACTCCACACTACTCCTCTTGCATAACCTGCACATAGAGTCATTTGCAATTATAACCCTCCTTCTCAACTCTTCTGTCATAATGCAGCAACAGACTCACTATCTTAACTCTCTCTTTTTTCTTTTGCTACCTCTAGTAATTCCTTCAAGTCCTCTCTCATAGCAAATTTTTCACCTTTTAAATCATTCGTTCCTGCCACTACTATCAGTTATTTCAACCTCTGCTTTTGCGCTCTAATAGCCTCACTTACATCCATAATTTTCGCATCCGGTACGTACGATTTTGTCAAACTTTCATGTATTACACCTCTTACTATTGAATCACCGTATAACACTCGCTCCTTCATTTTTCTTAAACTCCCAATCATGCTCTCATTTTTCTTATCACACATTTGCTTCTTTCCATTAGCTGATGCACTCGGTAAACAATTTTGTAATCGCTCCAGCTGCCGCTTCGCCCTATGTATCACTCTGCGCAACTGTGCAATCTCCCTCATTGCAACTAACTCTTCATTTGTTTTATCAGGCAAACCATTCTCTTGTTCTGTACTTTTACTTTCACTCTCAACACCACTCTCAAGACTATCTGGCACTACATCGCAAATTCCTATCATATCACTATTTTTTATCACATTATGGCATTCATCATTTCACACACTTGAAATCTTTGCTTTCCTTACACTTTTGGCACACTTTGCCACCATCATTATTGAACCAAACTCCAGCTGCTCTCAAAAAAGCATACATCCCGCAGACATTACACTGAATGAACTCTCTTTGGTACTCTTTGATAAAACTACATCTGGATTACCATACAAAGAGTTAGTCTATTTGTTTCTTGGGGATGAAGAAGTAGTGGAGAGGATCCCAAGGCAGGTAACTAAAATCATAACTCTTTGGAATGCTCTCTATAAAGGTATATGGTTTTCAAAATAGAGATGGATAAAATCAAGTTTTTCGTAAAGGTAGACAAAGCATAAATATATATGAAAGAGTGAAGAAGATGGAAATGAATTATGTTATCATGAAAGAGGTAACAAAGACTTAGAAAAAGGACTTGATTATTAGAGGTGTGGCGAATGAGAAGATGAACAAGGTTTGTTTACCAGGAGGTAAAATGATTGAGGCATTGGATATGAGGAGTAAGCAAGCAAAAGAGTTGGCAGTGGTGGTAGTAGGAACAAATGACTTGACTGGGAACAAGGAGATCGTAGTATTATGGGAAGTTTTCAGGATTTGAGACCACATTGTAATATAAATAAGGAGTTTATTAAAAATAAGCAATTAAAACCCAACAAGTTTCATGCATTGTAAAACTTACATCATCAGGGGTAGTGGTACATAAAAGTTTTACACAACAAAAGCCTATTAACAATTAATTACACATATTAGATGTTTTTGATAACTTCACAACTGTTCAATATAATTGATAAACTAAATGATAAATTCATTACTGTATGCATGTTGGAATATTGATAGTTGTTGCTATCATATCCTGGAGTATCATGAAATCTGGAAGATGACCAAATGATTGGACTAGTTCCATCATTATCCCAATCTACAAAAAAGGGAATTACAACAAATGTGAAAACTACTGCACCATTGCCCTTATCTCACATACTAGCAAGATTTTACTACACATTATTAAGGAAAGATTACAAAGTTTTATAGACCATCAAATATCAGAACAAGCATGATTCAGAAAAGATCGAGGAACTAGAGATCAAATATCTAACATCCGACAAATAATTGAAAAAGCAAGGGAATTCAACTTAAGCCTTTATCAATGCTTTATAGATTACACCAAGGCCTCTGACTGTATGAGATGGGATATTTTATGGGATATCATGCAAGAATCAGGAATACCAAACCATCTAGTAATCCTCATAAAGAACTCATATCAAGGAAATCAAGCAACAGTAAGAATTGAAAACTCAATGTCCTCTGCATGCTAATTTGAAAAAGGATCAAGACAAGGATGCATACTCTCACCATTACTATTCAACCTTTACAGCAAAACTATAATGAAAAGTGGAATGGAGGCATTAAAATAGGAGGCCGAACAATCACTAACCTACGATACACAGATGATACAGTGATAACAGCCACAAATGAACAGGAATTAAAATCCATCATAAATCAATTAGATTTTTTTTTTTTTTTTTTTTTTTTTTAAATGTTGAGGCCATACATGAGAGGTTGGTCGATCAACCTATAGTACATGAGTACCATGTATGGGTAGCAGGTTGAGAAAGAAGGTACTTGTTCACATTTGATTTAAATGACTGTATATTGTATTCCTTGGAGAACACAACAGGGGTAAGACTGTTTCATAGTACAGCATTTGCTGCTGTTCCAACGAGCTTAGTACTATGTGGGGTAATTATTGATGCTATTTCAGATGAAAATTTTCCATGGAAATATTTATAGAATGCACATAGTGCAGAGAACAATCATCTGTACAAAAGTGGTCGGAGTGAGTCAGTAAGAGATGGGTCATTAATAAGTCTGATTGCTCTCCTTTGTATTGAGTCAAGCATTTTGAGGGAGCTTTGGGGGACTCCACCCCATATGCGAGAGCAGTATTCAATGGCTGGGTGGATTTGCAATTTGCATAAGGTTAACAACTGTTTAGGAGTGAAGTAATGTCTTGAGCAAAAGAGAAATTCTAGTTTTTTAGAAGCTGAGGATACAATGGTTGTGATGTGTTAATGCCAGGAGGCTTGATGTCAGGATAATTCCAAGAGAAATCTCAAACTGTCTGGAAAAAATTTGGGTGTTTTATCAAAAATAATACTGGAAGAAAATTGTTCTTTTTAATAAATAAGACAGTTCTGGGCTTTACTAGCATTGAAATTGATTAGGTTGTCTGAACCCCATTGGAGGATGGCTTGGAGATCAGAACTGAGGGCAGAGGTTGGATGTTCTGTAGGTTGAGATGAGTTGTGTAGAGTAAGGTTTATCGTAAGGACAGAACCCTGTGGAATCATGGCAT
Organism: Typopeltis vanoorti; assembly: GCF_054136105.1. Classification (NCBI taxonomy): domain Eukaryota; kingdom Metazoa; phylum Arthropoda; class Arachnida; order Uropygi; family Thelyphonidae; genus Typopeltis; species Typopeltis vanoorti. Next base: position 67,014,637 of record NC_143573.1, on the reverse strand, counting down.
TAGTTGAATGGTGAGAGGAGAATGAATCCAGCTTTCTTTCTGGATGCACATGATGTGCATCCAGAAAGAAAGCTGGCAATCCAACTACAGAAGGCTTGAGACAGACCAAACGATGGTCTCTAATGATTAGTAAGCACTTGTGCCAGAGCAGGTCAAAACGCCTCAGAGATATCAAATGCAACTGCTTGAGATTTGCCAAACTTCTCCAGAGATGGGTGACATATGTGAGCAAATCTCCTGTTGATCGGCAGCGACAGAATCCATACTGGCAGTCGTTTATTAGGCATACCTTCAAGGTAGTGTAGGAGTTGGGAATTGATGATTTTTTCTATTACTTTAGACAGGACTGAGGCGAGCGACATGGGGGCGGTAGTTAGACGGCAGTGATTTGTTGCCCTTCTTGGGAATAGGCCAATTTCCAGGGTCTGGGACAGATACCAGTGGAGTAAGACAGTATATATAAGCGACATAGGACAGGAGACAGTTCTGGTGCACAAACCTTCAGGACAATTGCAGGAATGCCATCAGGAGACTTTTTTGTGACTAATTTGGACAGTATTTTACTGATCTCTTTCTGGCAAAAGGCTATACTGGGCATTGTATGTTGGGCATCTGGAATGGTGGGCACATTTACCATTGTCAATTATGCATGCATTGGAAACAAGTGTGAGGCAAGGAGATTGGCCTTTTCTGTAGGTCAGTGGTTCTTAACCTTTTTTTGCTTGCCGCCCCTTTCAACTATTTGTATGACCTGGCACCCCCCTGCTCAATTTTACACTAGGTTAATGACTCAATAGGATAATTATAATATATTATTAGGCAAGCCTAAATTACCATTTTGATACAAATAAATTTTTACTCAAAAAAGATGTAAACTAATTCTATAATAAGTCAATCATTAATGGCTACCCTGAGCCTGATGAGATCCTGCTAATTTTTCAATATCAGGTTCACTGTTCAACAAACAAAGTGTCAAGTCTCCTATTTCACTTATTTGAAATCTATTTCGCTGCTTAGCTGACAATTGCAATGCGGCACTGAATCCTTTCTCGACCAAGTAGGAAGAAGGAAAAGCAATGAGCAGTAATTTATTTTTTGCCAAAGCTGCAGATACTTGCATTGCATGTTTGACCAGAATCTTTCATACCCACGCTGAAATTGCATTTGAGCTTCAAAATTATTTTTAAGTCAAATTCTTTGCACAAATTTGGATGAATAGAAGTGGCATCAGAAAGAAATGGATTTATGACCCAATCGGGTATTTCAAGCTCATCAAAGTCTTTGAATCTGATCATCAAGTCTTCTTTCAACGTCAGAAGATGGGAACAAGAACAATCCAAATAGGTATCTAATATTAAATGATCATCTATTATTTGTAGGCTTAGGAACTGCAGAAAATTTTGTCTTTCAATGCTCCACTTGTAAAATGTTAATTTGCTGATAAAAGCATTTACATTCCATTTGCTTTAATAAGATTTATGTTGCTTCCCTGCAATTTTGATGTTAACATAATTTAATTTAGTGAAAATTTTGGAACGATATGTGATGTCAATCTTTTCCTTTTTTAGAACATTACACATGTTCTCATCATGTGAATTAAGGAAATACAAAACAGTATTGTAGGGATCACTCAAGTGTTGACAGTTTCCATTTGAGAGCCATCTAACTTCAGTGTGAAGCAAAAGAAGTTGAAATTTTTCTTCTTCATTTAACATGGCAAAATTCCTGAAAAATATGGGTATTCGGTGACTGGAATTTTATTTTATTCACTGCTTTAATAACATCATCCAAAGTCATATGTAGTCTACTGCTACGATGCTTTGCAGCTAAGTGCTGTCTAAGAAGAATGCAGTGAATTGTAAAGATATTTGGAACTGGTTCTTTTAAATGTGCTATAAATCCAAGCTGACGACCAGTCATAGCTGGCGCTCCATCAATTGCACATGCAATAATATTTGAGAGGAATGTTTTTAGCAGATAATTACATTAAAAACAAGCGGAATATTACATTAAAAGCAGATAAAATGGAATAATAACATTTCGACGGTGTAAGCGATAGCCACATCACTCATTCCAGCTGGATATGTGGCGTGTTACAATGATAATAAGAATAATAATTAAACTAAAACAACAACTTGCAAGAGACACAGAAATTAATGTAGTGATTGAACTCACAGGAAATAATGTTTTATTCATCAGAATCAGGGTCCCCTGGACCACATACACGATTTTCAATGTGCTGACCTTTCTTGTGTACAACAAATTGCATCCGATGTGCGACATGCTCTACAGCTGAACCTAAAGAGTCGGGTTGGATGTTCATAACAGCCTGTTTTATGTTCTCTTTCAACACACGCAAGTCTTGAAACTTGAAAGTTGTGTATGTTGGAACGCCACCAACATACACAACAGATTTCAAATACCCCCACAGCCAAAAGTCACATGGAGTGATGTCCGGGGATCGAGGCAGCCATGCCATCAGAAAGAACGGACTGATAACCTCTCTCATCTGAAATGCTGGCATAAAAGGCGCTGTACTGAACGTTCAATGTGTGGCCGTGCTCCACCCTGCATAAAAATTATGGAGTCCAAACATTGTCTTTCTGCAATGCAGGAATAACAAAATTTTCCAGCATTCGTGGATAAATCTCTCCACTAATGGAGCAGGTTACAGGACCTGTAGGGGTAATACGCTCAAAAAAGTATGGTCCTATTATGAAATCGGCTGTGAAGCCACACCACACAGTTACTTTTGGAGAATGCAGTGGTACTTGCTGGATCACTTGGGAATGTTCAGATGCCCAAATTCTGCAAATTGTGAGTGCTGACCGACCAATCCAGATAAAAATGAGCCCCCCCCCACACACACACACACAATATTCTCCAAGATCAGTCACTGTCGACCTCCATTCTGGCACGAAACGTTAGCTTATCATGCGCTTATCATAATCTGTAGTAGTTAGTGCTTGCACACGACTGAACTTATACGGATAGAAGTGAAGCATTTTCCGTAAGATTTTCCAGACTGTACCATAAGCCATAACAAGTTTGCGAGCTATGGCACGAGCACTTGGACCAGTACTGGTCCCTGCCAGTCTTCTGCCAGGTCTAACTCCTAGTGATCCAGTTTCTTCAAACTTCTTAATCATAGCTCTCAGTGCTACAGCTGACATAGGACCTGTATGCAGGTTATGAAGCCTTCTAAATTCCAAAAGGGCTGCTACAGCATTGCACTGTTTAAGGTAAAACAACTTAACAAGTAAAGCACTGAGGCAAGGTAGGATGCATATTGAGCACAATTAGTCAGTCATTTGAATAACTGCCTGAACGTTCCCAATCCCTTTTTAAGTAGAATTGGTGGCGCTGCTGTCACATACGCACAGTAAAATTTGCATAATCCTTTTTACCTGCATTTACTGCAAATATTTAACTGCTTTCGGCTCTGCCAGCGCCAAAATTTTCCCTATTGGTGACTTTTGGTGCTAAATCTTTTTTTTGCAGAATTCATCTCCCCATGCCTTCGAAAGTCTCAATATAAAATGTGGTCTCATTCTGTGTATTAATTTTAGCTACAGATACCTCCAAAGAGGGAAAGTTAATTTATGGCCACCCTGTATATTCCAAGGGTGTGGAGATTAAATAAGGTAGGTCTGTGAAATGGATGAATGAAGAGATGAAGTATGCAATATAGAGGAAGAAAGCATTATGGAGGAGAGGATGACTCGGTTGGTAAGGGTGGCAAAGGTGTGTGAGCAGCACTTAGCTAATGAAGCAAAAAAAAAAAAAAAACCTTAGAAAGTTATTTTGATATGTAGCCCAGCAGAAAAAAGAATGATTATGGTAGGATGACACTGATTGCAGTAAATGGTATAAGGATAACTGCTGAAAAGGGCACAGTTGAGATATTAAATGAGCAGTTCGTAAAGGTCTTTCATCCTTATGAATATGACATCATGCAGGATTTGAGAACAGCAGATGAGGAGGAGGAGAGACTGACTCTGAGTGAATAAGAGGTATATGTGGAATTGAGTAACTTGATGTTGAGGCTATGGGACTATGTATTTTTGAGGGAATCTGCCAGGGAGTTGATATTTGCTTTAGCATAGTTGTTTAATATGTCTTACACTGAGCAAAAAAAAAGTTCAAGCAGCAAATTATAGGACTATATGTTTGTCAATGTTGTGATTAAAGTGTTGGGTTAGCGAGAACCAGGATCCAGAGTTGGATTGACAACAGTAGAATTCTAGTGGTGGAAAACACGGATTTGCTGAAGGGATGTCATATTTTAGTAATCTCCTTACTTATTACAATTGAGAGCTGCATTGGACGAGGAAGATGGATATACAGCAGTATAATTAGATTTTGCAAGGCTTTTGATAGAGTACCATATGATAAGTTGATAGTCAAACTGGAGCATAGAGGATTGGATATTAGATTATTACATTAAATAGGAAACTAGCTATCTGATAGGTATCAACAAGTTGTGTATGGGGGAGCATTATCCCAGAATAGGAGAGTTACTAGGTGGTGTGCTTCACGGGTCTGTTTTAGAGTAATTGCTTGTAATTGGATAATTGTAACTGATTAAAAATCTGTATGTTAAATGATACTGAGGAAGGTTTGAATGGGTATACAGTTGTTTGCAGATGATACAAAGCTGGAAAGAACTATGAGAAGTAGAGAGCGATGTAGTGGCTACAAGAGGACTTGAATAGACTGATTTAACAGACATGGGAGTGAGGATAACCAGTTCAATGTTGCACTGTGTAAGGTTTTAAATTTGTAAAACACAGATGGGATGCAGAGTTCACACTTGGTGGGGAAATATTCTTGGAGGTGGAGGAAATAGATCTTGGGGTGGTGATAGATAAGGATCTAAAGTTTAGAGGACGCATTGCCAAAATTGTGAGGACAACATAACGAATTCTGGCAGTGATGCTGAGGACACCGACTTGTAGACGTAAGGAGATTCTTGTTCTATTGTATAAGGTCTTGATTAGACCACATATGCACAGATTTGGTCACCCTGGTTTTCAAAAGGATGGAGAAATATTGGAAAGGATCCAGAGATAACTGATTAAGGTAGTTTCTGGATTGTTGAGTAAAAAGAGAGGTTGAGAAGATGCAATTTGTAGTCTAGTGGATAAGAGGAGGGAAGGGGGGGGTGATATGATAGGACCATATAAGTTGGTCAAGGGTTGCTAGTGGATTAATGCTGAAGAGGTTTTTCATAAAATGTGGGTGGGAGAACAAGAGGTCATCCCTAGAAGCTGTATAAGGATGTGGACGAGTGAGAAGAAAGATATTTCTGCATGGAGAGTGGTGAATGATTGGAATACAATGCCTAAGAGTATGGTGTCTGCAGGAAATTTGAATGTATTGAAGTCATGGTATGATGAGCTGTGTGTATGACACAGGAACTTCCTGTGATGAATCTTCAGCTCTATGGGGGTCTTGAGATGATAATAATAAAATGAGATATATAGTGGCAGAGGTTTTAGGTGATGTGATGTGAGGCAAACAGAATTTTAATTGGATATTGCTTATATAGACCTGGTAATGTGGACAACAGTGAGAAGGAAATGTATAAACAAATTAGCCTAGAGATAGAAAAGGATGATCATCATCGTAGCTGATTTTAATTATGGTAATACCTAATGGAATGAGGCAGTGGTGTTTGGAGACAAAGAAAATGAATTTCTTAAGATTTTGAGAGCCGACTACCTTAGGCAAAAAAAATAACAGAGCATTATGAGGATCATGGATTTAATCATCTAATCAGAGGATGCTATTATAAATGAGATGTCAAATCTTCTCCCAGGTGGGAGTGTGAACATTATGTGATAACCCTGATAATGGTCAGCAATATTAAGACATCTGAAAGAAAGTAATATATGTGAAACTAAGGCTAGAGATAATAACAAACTGAGGAGAAGACTTGCTGCTATATTATGGAATGAGGAATTGGATGGAGATTAAGCAAGGTAGATGTGAAATGAATGAATAAATGAAGAAGTGCAGTAAGCAATGTAGAAGGTGGCAGCACAAGATGAGTGGTAATAATCCTTTACATGAGTAGTACAAAGAGCAGATGAGGAAGGTTACTCACATAGTAAGGAAAATAGGTAAAAGTGTAATTGTAACAAAAGTGCAGTACGAGCAGCAGTAAGCTGCCAAAAATTAATCCCAGGGAGTTCTTTCAATATGTAGCAGGTAGAAGAAAGAATAATTATTGAAGGATAATTTGGTTGGTGAAAATTGTAAAATGATAACCACTGCAGAGGATACAGTTGAAATATTAAATGAGAAATTCATAATGGTATTTCATCCTCATGAATGTGAATTCATGCAGAACTTAAGTGCAGTGGGAAAGAAAAGAGAAGGTACTGATGGTGAGTGGGCAGGAAATATATGAGTAATTGAGTAAACTCAATTCAAGAAATACAAGAGACTAAATATTTGTATGGTAGTCCACATGTAGTTGTGTCAAAGCATCGTAAAGAGGGATAAATTCCTTGCTTCTACTTATGTTCTTCAATGTTCAAATCAATAAGGCTGATGTTAATGAAGCTATATGGCTTGATATATCCCAGTGCTTTGAGAGAATGTTTCAGGCAGTTAACTGTGACATATCTCGATAAAAAAATTTTTTTTTTACCACTATATATTACATAAGATGACAGAAAATTGGGTTTAATACATTGAGGATTTGGATACAAACAATTAGCCTACCAGTTTCGCCATGTTAGCTGGTGGCTTCTTCTGGGCCAGATAAATCTACACATAACAGTTAAAAACAAAAACGAGCTTAAGTTACGAATTAATACATAACTGAAAGATGAAAAAATATCAAATTCAGAGAAACCATTACACAAATGAGTGGATGTTAGCACTTGGTCAGTCATTGTTAAGCAGGTATGTCCTATAATTGGCTGCAAAGTTGAACTCTGATGTGTTGGTGAAAATAGTAGAATTTTCACCAACACAAGAATTTTCTGTCATGATCCTTTGCGACATCTGGAAATCACTAATAAGATCTCTCAACGCATCAGAGTTCAACTTTGCAGCCAATTATAGGACGCACCTGCTTAACAATGACTGATCAAGTGCTAACATCCACACTCCAATATTTGTGTAATGGTTTCTATGAATTGATATTTTTTCATCTTTCAGTTATGCATTAATTCGTAATTAAGCTCATTTTTGTTTTTAAGTTATGTGTAGATTTATCTGGCCCAGAAGAAGCCATCATTTAACATGGTGAAACTACTAGGCTAACAGTTTATATCAAAATCTCCAACCTATTAAACCCAATTTTTCTGTCATCTTATGTGTGACATACCTCTTTAACATGCGTCTTAGATTAGGCCAATGCCAGAGGAGTGGAAAGAGGCCAAAACTGATCTTCTTCATAAGGAAGGTGATAAGACTTTTTGTATAGGATAATCTGCATGTCTGGAGTTGTTGAAGTGTTAGAGAAATTAGCAAAGACCAAAATTCAGAACTGGTTTGACAAAAGCAGCATAGTTTCTAAAGGAAGATTGTGTTTTAGAAACCTACTTATTACTACCAGGTGACAAATAAATTTAACGAAGGAAATGCACATATATGTGGATATTTAGATTTTGCAAAGGGCTCTGATCAACTGCTGCATGGCAAGTTGGTAATTAAACTCAAACAAATGGAGTTGGATGGTAAATTAGTGAACTGGATTGGAGATTGGCTGCCTGATAGGTATCAGCAAGTTATATATGTGGAGTGATATCACAAAAAAAAAGAGAAGTCACTAGTAACATGCCTTAAAGGTCTATTTTAGGCCTGTTGAACTTATGTGTTAATAATACTGGAAAAAGTTTGAATAGTGTTATGAAGATGAATGAAAATTTGCGAAGAGCCATGAAGAGTTAAGCAGATTCCGATGTCTATTTCCATATTTAATCTGTAATCTCCACCAAAACCTGTGCCTAAACAGCTGAAATGTTTTAAATGAAAATTTTGTAGGTTCTCCACTGAGAATGCAGTTGATGATGTCCATGTTCCTGCCTATTTTTGAGGATTCTGCCTTTTTATTGCTCATATTTAAACAATATTTTCTACAGCAGATATTCAATTTAACAAGTTCTAAAGGTCTGTACTAAATTTATTTCAAGTATAAGAACTTGCAAAAAAAAATTGAGTTTAAAAATTCCAATTGTAATATAAGGTTTAATGGCATTTTTATTCATAATGCAATGTAAACCACATAGATGAATAACAGAAGAGACATCAGTCACTTTGTCTTACACCACATAACTGTAGCAATTTTGAACAGCTTTTCTCTTGACAACTTCTATCAACTAACCTGCACTGAATCCAGCTTATTCTGCCCAAGCTTCTCTTTCACTAGTTTTCTTTGGATATTCTTTAGTATGCTTGTTTAAATCGTACCATGAAGACTTAGAGAATTCTTCTGTAATTCTCAGTTTTATTTTCCTTTAAAAAAATGAATGTTCAATATATATATATATATTTAGCTCAATGGGAAATTTTGGATAAGGAATGAGAGATGATAGAGAAGCAAGGTTAATAGAATTTGCAGAAAAAGAAAACATGTACATCATGAATTCCTTTTCAAGAAAAGGAAAAAAAAAAAACAGGAAGTAGACATGAAAAAGTCCAAATGGAAAAACTAGTGAAATTGACATTATCCTCAGCAATAAGAATAACATCTTTCAAGACTGTTCTGTTATAAGCACCTTCAACATTGGAAGTGACCATAGTATGGTACACAGTAAGATTCAGACAAATTGCCAAAAAGAAGGAATTAAAATGTTTCGAAAATCAAACCAAAACATAGATGTACACAAACTCAACATTAAAAAAGATGTATTCCAACATGAATTAAACAACAGATTTAAAATCTTATTATAGATGACAATGCTGATCCATCAGAAAGTAATGACATTATTACCCAAAACATTTTACAATGCTCATTTGAAATCGCTGGTACCACAAAACAGAAACAAGGCAAAATTTCTGAAGAAACAAAGAGAAATGAAACAATCAAATAACTTACAGAATAAAATTGAATACACTGAATTGTGCAAAACAATCAGAAAACATAGCATGGAAGAAATAAGAAAATTCAATTGTAAATTCATACAACAAGCAATTGAAAACAACCATAGTCTCAAAAAAGCCAAACAGCAATAAACAGATGGTTGCAGTCAAACTACAAAATGGGACCATAACCAGAGGTAGAAAAGAATTGAAGAATTTTATTCAGTATTATACCAAGATGATGAATTAAATGAAAAAGAAGACAACTAAGAAATAGCTGAAGTATCACAGGTTCTACCAGAGTAAGTTATATGGAGCATCCAAAGCTTGCAAAATGGAAAAGCTGTAGGTAAGTATGGAGTTCTAGTTGAACTTCTAAAAGCAGGTGGAGAAATGATCTACAAAATTTTAGTAAAACTATTTACCTTATGTCTGAAGAAAAATTATGTACCAAGAATATGGAAGAAGGATACCATAAAAACCACAAAAAAGGTGAAGTAGAAGACTTGACAAACTACCAAACCATCAATCTACTATCAGTGGTTTACAAAAGTCTTGGTCTAGGTCTATGACTCTAGACCTAGTACAACCAAAAGAACAGGCAGGCTTTCGAAGTGGCTAAAGTACAATGGACCATATTTAAGTTGTACAACAGATTATCGAAAGGCAGTGTAATGAATATCAGTTACCATTATGTCTTGGTTTTATTGATTATGAGAAAGTCTTTGATTTAGTAAAAACTTGTGCAATACTTAAAGCATTACGAAACCAACAAGTGGTGGAGCCATACATCAGGACTATCAAATCAGCATACACTATGCCACAGCAGCAGCAATTCATTTCAATGGAAACATCTCTACTGTGGAAATACAGAGAGGTATAAGACAGGGTGACACAATATCTCCAAAATTATTCACAGCATGCTTAGAAGAAATATTCAAACTTCTTGATTGGGAAGGGTCTGAAGATAAATGGAAGCCTTTTAAGCCATTTACACTTTGCAGATAACATAGTTATCTTTACTTCAACTGTGCATGAATTACAGACGCATATCCATGAATTCCAAATTGCTAGCAAAACAGCTGGCCTAAAGATAAACCTAAAGAAGATCCAAGTTATGTTCAATAGCTATGTCCAACCAGAAATAATAAAAATCAATAATGATGAAAGTAAACAAGTAAACACCCCGTTTACCTGCAAGAGGAGCAGGGAAACGGGGAGGCTCAGGGTGGACAGGGGTACACAGCGTGAGAAAGGTGGATTCTCCAAGAGGAGGTGAGAGCATGTGTAGGCAGGAAAGGAATGGGATGACCAGGGATCAAGAGGAAACAGTTGGAATTGAAAAGGGTTCTAAAATGAATAAGCAGAAAGGGAAATGGCCCCAGTCGAGCATGGAGAGATCACATCAAGTGAGTGGTATCAGTGGAATTAGCTGCAGATCCAGAAATGAGCTGTTGTGTTTGTATACAAATGCTAGAAGTATAAGAAACAAGGCAGATGAAATGGTTGCATTAATTGTGTCTGTTCACCCAAAGATTGTCGAAATAAGTGAGACATGGTTGGAAGAGGATGACATCCTGACAGGAATAGAGATGGAAGGGTATGATGTGTTTCGTGAGGATAGAAGGGGTAAAAAGGGAGGGGGGAGTGCTATTGATGACAGAGAAAGAGTTATGCCAATACAAAGTAAAGATGCAAGACGGAAATATGCCAGTGGTTTTGAGGCAGTATGGTGTGAGATAGAGGTGAATGGAATCAAATACTTGGTGGGATGTTGTTATAGACCAGGTAATGTAGATGGTGGTGATAGTGAAATGTATAGTCAAATTAGCCAAGCAAATAAGAAAAGGGTGATCATTATGGGTGATTTTAATTATGGCAATATAGACTGGAATGATGAGATAGCAATTGGAAATAAAGAAAATGAGTTTCTTGAGTTTTTGAGGGATAACTACCTCAGACACTATGCAACAGAGGGCACACGAGGATTAAGGGTCTTGGATTTGGTCATCTCATCAGAGGATGTAATTATAAATGAGGTGTCAAATCATCCACCAATTGGTGAGAGTGACCATGAGGTGATTACCTGGGTGGTTGCCAGCAGTGCAAGGACCCCTGTGAAAAAAGGATATATGTGGAACTACAAGGGGGGGGGGATGATTATGAAGAGCTAGAGACAGCTTGCGGGTGTAGCGTGGAATGAGGAGTTAGCTGGAAAAGAGATCAATGCAGCTTGGGGGATTTTCAAAAACTATCTAATAGATGCAATGTCTAAATGTATTCCAAGGGTGAGAAGGTTAAATAAGGTAGGTGTGAGATGGATGAATAAAGAGATTAAGTATGCGATACAGAGAAAAAGGGCATTGTGGAGGCAGCATAAGAGAAGTGGAAATAGCCAATTTCATGAGGTCTACAAAGACCAAGCAAGGAGGGTGACTTGGTTGGTGAGAGTAGCTAAAGAGAGGTATGAACAGCAGTTAGCTAATGAAGCCAAAAAGAATCCTAGGGAGTTCTTTCGATATGTAACCAGCAAAAGAAAGAATGATTATGGAAGGATGACACTAATTGGAGACAGCTGTTGCAGAATGTGTGGTGGAGATACCTAATGAGCAGTTCATAAAGATCTTTCAATCTTGTGAATGTGACTTCATGGAGAGTTTGAGAGCAGTTGATGGTTGGGAGGAGAGACTGACTGTAAGTGAGCAAGAGGTGTTTGGGGAGTTCAGTAAACTAGATATAAATAAGGCTGTGGGACTTGATAATATATCACCACGTGCCAGGGAGTTGACAACTGCCTTGCCATATTTTTTTAATACGAGTCTTGCACTTGGTCAAGTTCCTAAGGAGTGGAAGGAGGGCAAGAGTGTGCCACTTCATAAAGGAGGTGATCAAACTCAAGCATCAAACTATAGGCCTATATATGTGTGTCAGGTGTTGTGGTTAAGTTGTCGGAGAAGCTTGTGAGAACTAGGATCCAGAGTTGGGTTGACAACAATGGTATTATCTTTGATGGACAGCATTGAATTGCTAAAGGGAGGTCATGTTTTAGTAATCTACTTACTTATTACAATAAAGTGACTGCTTCCTTGGACAGAAGAAAAGGATACACAGTAATATACTTGGATTTCGCAAAGGCTTTTGATAGAGTACCTCATGATAGGGTGACACTCAAACTAGAGCAGATGGGGTTGGATATTAGATTGGTTCATTGGATTGTAGACTGGCTATCTGATAGGTATCAACAAGTTATGTATGGGGGAGCGATATCCAGGAAAAGGAAAGTCACTAGTGGAGTGCCTCAGGGGTCTGTTTTAGTTCCATTGCTGTTTAACTTGTATATTAATGATATTGGCGAAGATTTGGATGGAGATATTCAGTTGTTTGCAGATGATGCAGAGTTGGGATGAACCATAAAGAGTAGTGAAGATGTTGTTGTGGCCTTACAAGAAGACTTGAATAAACTGAGTGATTGGACACGGAAATGGGGATGCGAGTTCAATGTTGCAAAATGTAAGGTTTAAAATTGGAAAAGAAAGATGGGATGCAGAATTTATGCTTGGTGAGAATATATTGTTGGAGGTAGAGGAAATAAGAGATCATTGGGTGATAGTGGATAAGGATCTAAAATTTAGGGGACACATCGTCAAAATTGTGAAGGCAACACAAAAGCTTCTGGGAATGATGAGGAGGCCACTGATGTGTAGAAGTAGGGAGATTCTTGTTCCGTTGTATAAGGCTTTGATTAGGCCACACATGAACTATTGTGCCCAGATTTGGTCACCAGTTTTCAGAAGGATGAAGAGATGTTGGAAAGGGTGCAAAGGCGACAGACTAAGGTAGTTTCTGACCTCTGGAATGTCGAGTATGAGGAAAGATTGAGAAGATGTAATTTGCAGAGTCTGGTGGACAGGAGGAAGAGGGGAGATATGATAAAGACCTGCAAGTTGGTAAGGGGTTGTTATAAGATCAATGGTGGAGAAGTTCTATAGAGAATAGTGGGAGATCAGGGGAGAACTAGAGGTCATCCCTGGAAACTGTATAAAGAGGGTGCAAGTATGGGAGTGAGAGGCAGGTTTTTTTCGTGCAGAGCTGTGAATGATTGGAATGCTTTGCCTGAGAGTGTGGTGTCTGCAAGGAGTGTGAGTGTGTTTAAGACACGGTATGATGAGAGGTGTGTGTAATATAAGGACCTCCCAAATGAGTCTTTGACTCCATGAGGTCTTGGGGTAATAATAATAATAAACAAGTAGATCTTAGGACAAAAGATATCGATGGAACAAAATGTCATGGGCAAAATTAAAAAATACACAATGCTTGGGTGGAAAGCATTTGGAAAATTACATTCAATATTCAAAAGCCAACTACCATTACGCCTGTAGAGAAAAGTTTTTAACCAATGTATTCTTCCTATACTGACATATGGCTGTGAAGCATGGACACTAAAGGCAAAGGAAATTCAAAAATTAAAGAACACCACAATTTAGTATGGAAAGAAGTATGCTTGGTATCACAAAACTGGATTACAAACGGAATATGTGGATAAGAAATCAAACCAAAGTCTGTGACATCATGTGAAGAGTCAAACATCTGAAGTAGCAATGGGTTGGGCATATTGCTCAAAGACAAGATCAACAATGGACAAAAGAAGTACATGAATGGATCCACGAGAGGAAAAATGGCCACAATGCTGACCTAAATCACTGTGGATTGATGATATCAGATTTGCAGGAGTCACATCGGAAAGGAGAGCCATGGACAGACAGTTTTGGAGTAATCTTGAAAAGGCCTTCATCCAGTAGTGGACTGACAGTGGCTGATGATGTTGATACACATACACAAGGAATAGAAGAGCTCTACTTCCAACATCTTCATTTCAATTTTCTGACGAGACCTGTATTATCAACATAACCAGTGTAAAACCAGTCAGCTTTACAAGGCAGGGAGACAGCAAAGGTGCTAGATATTAATAAAAATCTCTGAATGAGAGAGAGAGACGTTGAAAGTGGTTTTAATCCTTTACCCAAGGAAGCAAAGTATATAATTCTTGGCATCTTTAATGTATAGTAGAACGAAGGTAAAAAAATAAAAACTTTCACCATCTTTCTTTCAGACAGAGATTTTTATTAATAAGGTTTAGCACCTCTTGGCTACTTATGATATAAATGACTTCCTCATTACTTCAATCTTGGTATCTCTCCCAGGTCTTGCTCTCACTGATGACACCTCAATAAAGGTCAAAACTGATCTGGGTAGTGGCCCTTTCCATTATGCAAAGCATTTTACATGTCAGAAAGGGTGTGTGTGTTTTGCATTATGGAATACATACTAAAGCAAGTGATGTGAAGTCATTAGCCTCTATATACAAGTAGCTCAGACGTGAATATATTTCATATGCAGAACATTGTTTTGCTTCCTTGGGTAAAGGATTAAAACCACGTGTATAATTTCTTAGCATCTTTAATATATAATAGAACCAAGGTGCAAAAAAGATTTCACCATATTATATATATATAAATATACAGGGCACCCTGAATTCATGGCCCAAACGTGAAGGGGATGGTAGTACACACCGAAACCACCAATATGCGTCATAGAATATTCAGCCATAAATGCAGCCCAGTGCTGGTAGGGGGAACAGACAAGGAGGCTTGGCTTAAAAGCACTGGATTGGACAAACCCCAGGATTCTCAGCATCGACCAGACACGAGATGGAGCAGTTTATGAATGCAGAAAAAGCCGATATGCACCTAATGCACGGTGTAGCTGAGGGCAATGGTAGAGAGGCGCAAAGACTGTACCATGAGCGATATCCTATGTGGCGTGTGCCGATCATAAAATGTTTGCACGACTGCACCGTCAGCTGTGTGAGGCAGGCACCTTCCACGTCAGTCGACATGATGCCGAACGAGCACGGATGGTCAGAACACCAGCTATGAATGAAGACATCTTGTGTGTGGTGACAGATAACCCAGGTACAAGCACGTGATCTGCTGCATATGTTCTGATGCACACCCATGATCTGGGTGTGCATCAGAACAGTGTCTGGTGAGTACTACATGAAGAAGGAATGATATAATCACGTAATCACAAGAAAGATATTTATTTAACCAAATATTTCGGTCTGGAAATAGCAAACCATCGTCAGTGGTATTACAAGAACAGTTTAAAAAATACAAGCTAGAATACTAACAATAGATCGTTAAAATTAGAACACGCCGCGTGATGTTATATCACTAAGTATGAAACGGAATATTTTGAAGTAGAAACATGATTGAATTTGCTATTTAAAAAAAAAAAAAAAAAAAAAAATTAATGAGTAATCTTGATTAGACTTTCCCAGATTTTTGATATAGATATACAGTCATTACGATTCAGGTTGGGGCGATGGAGCAAGGCCTCCACGCTTTCCTTGAACAAATGTTCAAACCTATAACGGGATCTATGTAAGAGGCGCGTCCTGGACCAAAGGATGCTGCCTATTCCTTATATCTCCAGTATTTCAGAACCTATCGCAAGAATTTTAAAGAAACATGATTTAACAACTACGTATTCACCTATTAACAAATTGTCTTCTCATTTTCCTTCTCCTAAAGACAAATGCTCAACTTTATCTCTTCCTGGAGTTTATCAAATTCCGTGCAACTGTGATCCCTCTTATTTTGGACAAACCGGACGTTCTCTTGAAAAAAGAATCCAAGAACATCAATCATCCATTCTTCACAACAAACCTGAAAAGTCTGGATTAGCTCAACACAGGATTGAAACTGACCACAGCATCCTTTGGTCCAGGACTCGCCTCTTACATAGATCCCGTTATAGGTTCAAACGTTTGTTCAAGGAAAGCGTGGAGGCCTTGCTCCATCGCCCCAACCTGAATCGTAATGACTGTATATCTATATCAAAAATCTGGGAAAGTCTAATCAAGATTACTAGTTAATTAATTTTTTTTTTTTAAATAGCAAATTCAATCATGTTTCTACTTCAAAATATTCCGTTTCATACTTAGTGATATAACATCACACAGCGTGTTCTAATTTTAACGATCTATTGTTAGTATTCCAGCTTGTATTTTTTAAACTGTTCTTGTAATACCACTGACGATGGTCTGCTATTTCCAGACCGAAATATTTGGTTAAATAAATATCTTTCTTGTGATTACGTGATTATATCATTCAGTCTTATGTTGCAAGTATCCTTGAAACAACAAATTCTTACATGAAGAAGGGCTACACCCCTATCACTTGCAGCAAGTGCAGGCATTGACAACTGTTGATTATTCCCTGCACATGCATTTCACCTGGTTCCTGCAGCAAAGTGTCGTACAGCTCGATTTCCCCGCTCATGTGCTCTTTACAGATGAATCAACTTTCTCACATGAAAGCATAGTCAATGTCCATAATGTGCATTTGTGGGCGGCCCAGAACCCGCATGGTACAGATCCACAGTCGAACCAGCAACGGCTGGCCATCATTTTCTGGGAGGGGATCGTGCATGACTACTTAATTGGACCCTACCTACTGCCGGACTGCCTCGATGGGCGAACGTACAGTATTTTTCTGAAAGAAGTTTTGCCAGAATTGCTTCAGGATGTTCAAGTCACCGTCCACTCCCATATGTGGTTCTAGCACAATGGAGCACCCGCCCATTTCAGCATGGACGTTTAATGCCACATTTGGGAACCGATGGATTGGGCGCGGTGGTCTCATCCTGTGCCCCCCCCCCCCAGATCGCCCGATCTTTCTTGTCTCAATTTCTTTCTGTGGGAACATTCGAAGAGTGTCATGTACAAGACGCCCGTGCAGTCCACGGAGGATCTGGTAGCCCGACTGTCCGTCGCAGCCGGCGATGTGCGCAACAAGCGCAGTGTTTACAAGCAGGTATGCCAATCACTACTCCGCTATTGTGCCGCATGTATCAATGTTGGTGGGTGAACATTTGAGCATTTGTTGTAATGATCTCCAATAAATGTCACTCTGGAAACCCGTGTCTGTCCTTCATTTCTGACTCCTCACTGCGTTTGCAGCTGCATATTCTATGATGAATATTGGCAATAGATGATCTGGCACCTCCTTTAGTTCAGATAAAAATATATTGTTCTCCTGCTTCCTGCTGTTCATATATGTTAAAGATACCAAGAAATTTTATATTTGGCTTTATTCCTCGTCCCAAGTAAGAAAACAAAGTTTTGCAAGTGAAATATATTCACATCTGAGCTACTTGTATAGAGAGGCTAAATGACTTCATATCACTTGCCTTAGTACATATCCCATAATGCAAAGCACACCCCTTTCAGGCATGTATAATGCAATGCATAATGGGAAGGGCCACATCCCAGACAGGTTTCAACCTTTATTTAAGTCTCTTCAAGTGGGAGCCGGAACCGGGAGAGATACCAAGGTTGAAGTAATGTGGAAGTCACATCTCATATACAAGTAGACAAAAGGTGCTTGACCTTCTTAATAAAAATCTCTGAATGAGAGAAAGATGTAGAAAGTGTTTTTACCTTGGGTGTAACATTTTGTGACATCAGGGGAAATGTTTCAGCTAAGTACTGAAACATTTCCTCTGCATCAATCTTATAAAACACTAACTGAAATGCTTCTATTATCACTTCTTTTTTTGCCTATCACCCAAATTCTGAGGTAAACACACCTTCAATCTGTCCTAATAGGAAATGTTCCACAAACCACTCATCATCTTGGCTGCTTGCCTCTGAATCCTGTCCACCACCACTCACTCATCCTCACGAAACCAAGGGGACCAGAACCTGAGCACAGTAATCAGATGTGAATGTATCAAGGCCTTATAAAGAGGAATAATACTTTTCTTATCTTTATTTGTTAGTGGATTCTTCAATAGCCAAGTAATCATTACTATTATTCGGGCACCTCCATGGAATCCAAAGACTCGTCGTGGGAGACCCAAACTATCCACACAATCTATCATACCGCTCCTTGAACCCATTAATAGACAAAACCCTCACAACCGACTCTGGCAACCCAATTCACTCATTCACAACTCTACAAGCAAAAATAGTCCTCACACCCCTATTAACCACACCTCACACCTTTATTCAACTTCCAGGGATGACTCCTTGTTCTGGCCCCTCCAGCCAAGTGCTGAAACATTTTCCCTGCATCAATCCTATAAAACCCTTTAAGCAACTTAAATGTCTTTATCATACCCACTCCTCTTTTTCTACTATCAACTAACTTCTGCAATCCACAATCCTCAATCTATCTTCAGAGGGAACATTCCACAGACGCTCACCAATCTTGGTCAGTAGCCTCTGGGTCTTCTCCACCACTTCATCCTCAAGAAATCCAGGAGACTAGGATTGAGCACAGTAATACAGATGTGGACATATCAGAGCCTTATAAAGAAGAATAACAACTTCCTTATCTCTATTTGTTAATGTGTTCTTCAACAGATACGTAATCTTATAAGTTACCTTAGCAACTTTAGAAATATATCCTCTAAACTTTAAAAACCACCTCTAAATCTCTAGCTTCATCAATTTCCTAGAGTGCAGTGCCATCAACATGATACACAGCTTGTAATCTATTTATCCCAAAACTTTTACTCTCCACATTAAGCTGACACCCATTATTTTTTGCCCATACTGACAGTCTATTTAAATCATCCTGCAAGCTCTCCACATCGCTCTAATTAACTGTTACTCTACCTAATTTTGCATCATCAGCAAACAATTGAATATTTCCTTTCAGGTTATTTCCTATATCATTTATGTACAAATTAAACAGCAATGGTTCCAAGACATAAATGATATTTCCTATATCATTTATGTACAAATTAAACAGCAATGGTTCCAAGACCAACACCTTGTGGTACACACTAGTTAGCTGTTTTCACCTCGATTCTTCCCCTTCGTATACCACATTTTGATATGTTCAGCAGCTGCCCTCTTATCCACATAATGTCATATCCATATCCCATTTGTCCTAATTTGCATAACAGAGTTCCTTGTGGTATTCTGTCAAATGCCTTTGCAAAATTCAGCAAAATCATCATGTAGCCATTTGCTTTATCCAGCCCTGCTTTTACTCTATTATACAAAGTTAACAAATTACTAAGGCTTGACTAACCCTTCACAAAGCCATGCTACCCTTCATACAGTATCATATTTTTATCCACCCATTCTTGAATTCTCTTTCTGACCAATTTTTCCAGCACTTTTACCACCATGCCTGAGATACTGATTGGTCTATAATTTGCTACTGAAGTCTTAGAACCTCTTTCCACTTCCTTAAAACTCTACCAGAATTGAGACTTAAAGAACCTAGTCAGAGGCATTGACAGTTCCCTTACACATTCTCACATAACCCACACTGATATCCCATCTAATTCAACAGCTGTATTCACATTGAGATTCTGTAAGACCCCAAGAACCTCCAATTCATCTATCTCTGTTCCCATATGTCTCTGTCACATCATTAACCTCACTTGTATGTTACATCATTGCAAAGTGGTCACTTAGTCAAATGCTCAATTATTTTATCTTTTTCTGTCACCTAGTGATCATCATCACTCACTAAGGTTATTCTTGCATAGTCATTCTTACTCTTACTTGGCATACAGAGAAAGACCTCTTTCGGATTTCCCTTGGTCTGCTCAGCTAGTTTCTTCTCATAATCTGATTTTGCCTTCATTACCATACTGGTCACTCTTCTTTCCTGACCCTTGTACTGCTCATGATTTTGCTGGTCACATTTCTCCTTATATACCCACCACAGCATTTTTTCCTTCTTTAGCTCATGCTTAATAATATTAATCTTCCTGTCCATTCTGCCAATGTTTTAAGATCATCTTGTAAAGAACTCATATCATCCAAACAATTGGCTATACTGATATCCCACACTTCCCAGCTTTACATCATCAGCAAATACAGAAATTCAACTTTTAATATCATTTATGAATATGTTAAACAACAATGGTCCTAATACTGAATACTCTAGTAGTACCATACCTTACTCCTAATAACATAGTTCTCTGAAGAACTTAGCCCTAAACATCACTTCCTCTCATCAGTCAGTCAAGCAGTTTCTAGTCCATCTCATTAGATGATCATCAACACTTATCAGTCAAGCAGTTTCTAGTCCATCTCATTAGATGATCATCAACACTTATCAGTCAAGCAGTTTCTAGTCCATCTCATTAGATGATCATCAACACTTATTTGGTGTATTTTAACCAGATGGCTCTGATGTGAAATGCTATCAAAAGCTTGACAAAAATCCAAATAACATATCACTTCAAGACTTCTTTATAAAAAAAAAAAGTAAACAGGTTTGTCATAACTAATCTCCTCTTAACAAAACCATGCTACTGTGCAACCACAGCTGGATTATTCAAAATTGTGCCATCTCAGGCAACGAATTCCACAGTTCAACCATCCTTCCATGCAAAGAAACCACTCCTCACTCTCTTGCTCACAGCTTCTTTCGTAACTTCCGGGGATGGCCCCTTGTCCTTGCTCCTTCCCCCCGTTTCACCAAGCGAAATAATTCCCCAGTGTTAACTTTGTAACTACCTCTCAACAATATATATGATACAGAAAATCCCACCAAAGGTGCATTTATTTCAGAACCCTTTGTGCTTCCATCCCCTCAGTCCCCTTCCCAACTGCTGCTAATTAGGAAAGGGGAGGGGTAAAATTAGTTTGAGCACTGTCTTATATACAGCTAGTTTAGTGCTTCAACTAATTTCTCTCTTATTTCATAATATTCAGTTGACTTTCTACCATATCAGCTTTGCTAATTCTGGTCCATTTCCACATTTAATTTGCCATCTTCACTAAAATTCATGTCTAAATAGCTAAAATGTTTTACTTCTTTTCTCCATTCAGGAGACAGTTGATGTTTTTTGATGTTTCTGCCTATTATCACTGTCTTTTTATTGTTGATTTTTATCCTAAATTTATTACAGTTACTCAATTTAGTCAGGGGATCCTGAAGACTTGTACTAGATTTATTTAGGAGTATAGCATTGTATGCAAAAAGTAAAGAGGTGATATTAACATCTACAATTTGCATATCAAGTTTAATGACACTGTCCTTCATAATGTGTTCCATATAGATGGTGAATAACAGTGGAGATATTGTGCATCCTTGTCTCACACCTAATTTAACATCAAACCTGTAACTCCAGGAATTCTAACCGATGACTTACAACACAAATACAGATCATGCATTGCTCAATGTAACGTCCCATTTACACTATATAAATGTAGCATTTTGTGAAGTGTTTTCTCTTCACAAAGTGTGAAGAGAAAACAACTTTTCTCATCACACTTTGTCATATTTTTTTCCAGATCCATGAAACTTAAACACAGATCCTTGTTATATTATGTCTTTAAGTGAATCTGATCCTGACAACCTGCTAACCACCAGATATTATCATCATAAATTTCCTGATATATACCCTCAAGGGGGTGTTCAGACCTGTTCTGAAAATTTTCCCCTGTAAAAATTCTTGTAAAAATCCTTCTGTAATTTGTATGTCTCAATCATGTTGGAAGTTTTTTCCCACTTGGTTAGACTATAATAAATTTACTTTAATCCTTTATCCAAGTGTAAGTTGGATAAAGGATTAAAGTAAGTTGAATTGCGCCTGAAGTATCTTCAGGACCGAGGCAACTCGTGGTAAAGAAGGACCAAGCTGTCATCACTCCTGGTCTTAGTATCTTCCATAATGCAAAGCACATCTCCTTGCAGACGTATAATGCTATGCATTAAGGGAAAGGCAACTACCCAGACTGATTTCGACCTTTATTGGGATCTGGCTCCCACTGACGAGACCTCAATAGGTCGAAACGTTCGGGTCTGGCTCTGAGAAACTCTGCTTGGGGATAGGTTTTTGCCTGTCTCTGAGTCGGGCCACCGCTGAGATTATGGCTCTGCTTTGTGTTGGGGTGAACCTGCCACTAGGTAGAGCCAATGGTGAGAAGTTTTCTCAGTGACGGGGTGAGCCTGTCACTGATTGGAACAACGCTGAGTTGGGCGATCTTTTGGGATCGTCTAATTTTTAGAGCCCACTTCACCTAAACAAAGGTCGAAACTGGTCTGGGTAGTGGCCCTTCCTTTAATGCAGTGTTTCCCAAACTGTGGTCTGCGGGCCCCCAGGGATCCGCGAGTAATTCAGAGGAGGTCCACGGGATAGTTTATTTTCATTAAACTTTATCTTATCATGTTACTCACACCTGCTGTTCACACCTGGCCTAATTGATATGTTCATATTCTTCCGAATATCTCCATTTATAACAGTATTGCATTGTCATAAATGATACATTTAGTGTTGTAAAATTATAATTTATTACTTCATCTTTGTATGTAAAATACAAAAAATATTTTGGATTTTATGAGGGCTGCGGCGAATTAACATTTGCTACAGAGGGTCCGCAACATCAAAAAGGTTGGGAAACACTGCCTGAATGCATGTCCGCAAGGAGATGTACTTTGCATTATGGGAGATACCAAGACAATGAGTGATGAGAGTTTGGTCCACCTTTACGAGTTGCCTCAGTCCTGAAGATGCTTCAGGCGCAAACTTTGTTTGCTTACACTTGGATAAAGGATTAAACTAAATTTATTGTCTCAATCATATCACGCCTTTTCCATCTGTCAACCATTTTTGTAACCCACAAATTCAACCGGTCTTCATAAGGTTCATTCCATACACCTGCTACCATTTTGGTCACTCACCTCTGGATCCTCTCTACTTCCTCTTTAATTTTTCTTTTTTTTTTGCAGCTCCAGTGATGAATACCAATGATGCCATTCATCCATTTAACTCCCACTTGATTTATTCTCCTGACTCCAGTTATTCAATCTGCTATTACTTCCCATGAATAGGAAGTAATAGCAGATGAACTATCAACATCCAGCCCTTGCAGTTTCACATGCCATGGCACTGATCCAAGCAAAGCCTGTCATACTTACCAGCCTTATAATTTGGCACATACTCCCACTTAACTAAAAGTTCCAGATATTTAGCCACCTCCCAAGGTGGCAATATAGTCATATTGGTTTGGACAAATTCTCTGATGCAATTACAAGATCTAGCACTCTCAAATCCCTAGTACATTCCATCACATGCTGCGTCAGATAATTATTCCTTAGAAACTGCATAAATTCCATTTCCTTCCTTGTGTCCTTTCCTTCTTCCAACTGTGTTCCCATAGTTGGAAGAAGGAAATAATAATTACCTGTCCTCCACTCTTTGTGCTTATTTACAAATGCATACTATCTCCATCATCCTTTACATTCCCTGGTCTATAATAGCAACTAACTGTATTTTGTTCTTCTGGCCACTCTCTCACACCAGATGGCCTCAAATATGCTTTTTTCAACTAGCCTGTAGGATTTCTACTCTCTTTGGTTGCAGTTCATTGGTTATTATCAATAATACCCACAACATGTAGCTTAATTTGTGGCCTGTCCAACCTGTTTCTATTATATTTTGCAACCTTTAGATAATCAATACACTATTAGGCCAATGTGGAACTTCTTAAGTCCATTCCATCTGTAATAAGCAAGATGCTGGCAGGTCACCATCTTGCTTTTACCTAGTGTCAGAACACTAGGTAAAAAAAAAATTCATCTGAAATACGAAAGCATTCACAAACATACATACACATAGCGGGATTCAAACACATAATCATTGGAAGAGAAACTCACTCAGCCAGTCTAACAATTAAACAACAAAATACATAGCATAATTTGTCAGTGCTTCAAGCAAATACTGCTTTCACGTTTTAAAATACCCAAACTTTGCAACACTTTATACTGATCACTCACCATGATTTCAAGTGCATATGTATTAATTCTGAAAACCTGCTAGCTTTTGTTCAAACAAGTTTGCTGGGTTTACAACATTCTACAACACTTATTTTTAGTGAAATGGATGGAAGTGAGGTAGGTTTAACAGTGGTTCATTTGGATGATGGATTATTGTTTTTGCAGCTATTATAAATTACTAGTAAAGCAACTAAAGCTATGACCCAGATATTCTTTTGACTTGATTTGGGGAGATGAAAAATAAATGTTTCCAGCTGGAAAAACTGTGTTGCCTCTATATGAAACCAGCTAACTCACTTTCAACTGAAAAGCCCTTATAAAGGTTATTCATATTAGACAAGATTCAAAACTAAATCCTTCCAACCTGAGGGCATTGTCAATATTGACAATGTGATGCATAAGATACATGCATAAAGGGCTAGAAACTTTATACAGTTTCCAGCTTTCTATGTATGAGGCCAGAACTGAAGCAATTTGGCCAAAGCATGCCAAACAGATATATAATATTTCTTCATCACCATGAACTATAGTCTCAGGTGTTGTTGTTTTTTTGGAGGGGGAGGGTAGGGGAGGGAGAGGTGAAGGTAAGCAATAATTTTTTATAGCAATGGTATTTCACTGGTTTAATTTTTTTCAACTTAAGAGAAACTAACATATTTTCAGTTTAAAAAGAACATACATGTATATATATATATATTTTTGCAAACCCCAGATATATATATATATATATATATGCCTTAACAAAGAAATTAAAAGCGAAATATTTATACTGAAACAATTTCAGTGCAAACAAAATTTTACCATTTTACAACTACTCTAACAGAGTCTTAGATATGAGGAATGTATCAGCCTTGTCAATCAAGCCTGTTAAATAGTTTCAGAGAATGTCACAAAGTTAACCAAAACAAATTTTTCTTATTGAAACTTTGGTATCTTCTCCTGTTGAGCAGATTCCTCTTGCAACTTTGTAATCAGATGAGCAGTCAGCCTACTGGGGGGAGGGGATAATCAAGTTGATATAGTACATTAGTATTCCCACCTCTACAGGTTTCAAAAAATGTGAATCTGAATTTTGTGAAACATTTTTTATCTGGGGATTTATATGCTACCATTTGACTTCAAGATGTCATTAATAAAAGGCACATATCCACTTACAAAAGGGATAGTCCCAAGAATTAATGGTAACGATTTGGAAGCTATGATTCTTTACAAACTGTGCAAACTTTTATCTTCATTTAAAATGTCATTGTCCCTGTTTGGCTCAGAGGTATGAATAAAATGAAATATTTTTCATGATATCCAGTAAGACTCATGAATTAGATAATAAAATCCAGTAATCCCTGATACCTATATCCTCAAGTGGGTTGTGATAACTGTCGTTTTTGAACTTACTTCTGTGGTTTACTTTTTTTAGTTACTGGCGCTGGTTGAAATTACGGCTACGGCAACTAAGGGTATAAAGTCAAAAACCACTTGGAATAATAGTAATTTTTAGTGAAATGATCACATTAACAGTCCTGTGATTTATAATTCCCAACTTTCTCAGATTCAGAAAATCCTACCTCTGTGGAGTTTTAATAAATCATGGAAATGTTTGCTTATGTTCTTCGTACAAAATCTTTTTAAAAAAAAATGGAGAAAAGCAACTCATTCATATCTTAATTTCTGAAGGTATTCGCAAGATATGCATAGGATGCAAGCCGGAAGTTCGGCAGTAAACTCTGCAAAGCTGCATAAAACTGGGGAAAGCGGATCGTATCATTTAATATGTAAAAATGTTACATGCATAGCATACTTAGTAAGATCGTCCTTGATGCAAAACTCTACTCTATCTTCATTCGTTTTTAGTTTTGCAAACTTTAAAAGAGCCTTCGTTTTCCGTACACGATTCGTTATATCATCAAGTACATCTTGCCAACACGTGTAAGTCGCCATCCCATTCCAGCCACTGCATTTAGCATAAATTTACAGAAATCAAGCCTAGGTTAAGGAATAGAGGTCAGGATAAGCTTCCCACAATTCAGAAGAGTTCGCAATATAGGATCAAAGTTGAATTATTTTGTACTAATTAACAGCACATTGAAACGCTTAAATGTACGCTTATGAATATATACCGCGTGGAATTTCAACCATACGATTTTTTTTTTATGGGCAAGAATGAAAATATATAGAGACAATTACGTTTTTTATGAACATAATTTCAAAACTATACTGATTATCTCCAACAACGAGACAATGACATCTATATTCCATTAATGACCTGGATGAACCCTAATATCAAACATAGTTCATGGTGCTTCAGGCGTCCGTTAAAAAAAAAGTTGTGGTGTCTCACAGAAGCGATGAACATTTTCAACAACCTGAAGGTAGCAGTTGTGGACCCTGATTAGATTTATGTGGGGAAACTGACAAGTACATATTAGTTACTGGCCTGCTTAAAAGAATGCACAATGTTTACGCCCTTAAACCTATAAGCTTTGTGTTAGAATCCCATTGTGGGCAAGGATGTTTGTTGATAGAATTAGGAATTTAGATGGCAAATACATTTCGTCGCAGGGGCTAACACCAACACTCCGCTTACTTCATGTCTGAAGAGGCTTTAAAAAGTTCCATGTTTATTCTCTGGAGCAAGAATTTCGGCTATCTAATTCTTAGTCCCACAGTCCTAATGCAATAAGTTTACAATCTTTCATGGTTGTGACTCACATTCTTCTTCTCCTCCCTATTATGGATTTTAGGCCAGGCGGCTTGTTCTGGTCTCATGCCATTGCTTCCTTGATCTTTCACTTCTTCTTTTTCCATTTAGTATATATCAATACAATATTTTTGGCAGTCAGCTATTGTCCATTAGATTTAGATGTTCTGACCATTTTTGTTCATATTTACTTGGAAAGTGGGTAATTGGTTTTATATTAAGGGACTGCAAAATTTCTTCAACTGTTTTATGGTCCCACTTAATATATCCAGCTGATTTTATGAAAATTTTCTGGTGTTGAATCCATTATTCATTCTTCTTTTTTATGATCCATGTTTCATTTTCATATAATAAGTTGGTTTAGAAAGAACGTTTGTACCAATGACAGCTTAAATATATTAATTATTATGCCATTCACTTTAACAAAATTTCATATTTTAATGTCTATATCTTTTTCATCTTCATACGATAAGGTCGCATCCCAGGTATTTGAAACTATTTACATCGGTTATTATTTTAAATAATTTTTGTCTATTAATATCACAGGAGAGTCTTTTATGATCAGTGAAGGCCACATGTGTTTACTTTGGAAATTCACTTCACTTTTTGATTAATAATTTTAAAGTGAAAATTGAGTCTATGCAAGATCTGTCTTTCCGGAATCTATTCTTGTCTTCTAGTAGTTTTTCCTCCACACTACTGTGAAGACTCTCTTTCAATATTTCTGTGCATATTTAAAACTCTGCATCTAGCAAACTAAGTCCCCTACAGTTATTACAGTCATATTTATTTTTTTCCCCATAAATTTGGATAATGAGTGCGTTTTTTCCCCCAAGAGTTTGGTGTTTTTCCAGAAATCCAGACCATGTTAATGAATTTCAGAAGACTTCATTAAATTTTTCACCGACATTTTTGAACACTTCATATTGTCTTCTCCCAGTGTCTTTTTATTTTTATCTTATATATTGAATATTTTAGTTCTAACATCGTAATATTTTCTGTTAGATCATTCTTTGTTCTATAAAATTTTACTTCTTTATTATCGTCAGTCCAGACATAAGAAAAGTAAAAGAAAAAGCATACATCTATCCAGTAACAATCCAGCATCAATATTACTTCTTTGTTATCGTCAGTCCAGAGATAATAATAAAAATTACAAGAAAAAGCATCGGTGTGTGTGTGTATTTTTTATGTTGTTATTTTAATGTCTATAGCTTTTTCATCTTGATACAATAAGGATGCATCGCAGGTATTTGAAACTATTTACATCGGTTACTTTTTTAAATAATTTTTGTCTATTAATATTATTGGAGACTTTTTATGATTAGTGAACACCACGTTTATTTCCTTTTGAAATTCACTTCTCTTTTTGATGTGTGTGTGTGTGTGTGCATATGTGTGCGCGCGCGCACGCATCTCCATTTCATATCTCTTTTCGAAATGGAGATTGCTTTCATAGTGTTAGGCCGCCAAAGAAATACAGTTCTAAATTAGATAATTGTCACCGACTAGAGAAGCACAGGCATGAGGATTCTCTTAGGCAAAGTTGATGTTTAACCCTACAATTCATTCAAATAGAGGGCAGAACTCCCACTATTACAGAACATTAATATATAGGGATAAGGTTGGGGATCACGAGACAGGACTCGATATCGAAATTATTCTTTCCCAAACGCCTTTTGATCAATGATAGCTTGGGCTAGCTATAAGTGATTCTATGGGTGGGGAGAGATTGATCTCCATAAATTGGTTTATTATACATATTATACATCCCTAAATTAACTCAGAATCAAAGCACTCATACCACATTTGACACACACACACACACATAATATATATATATATATATATATATATATATATACCACCTCTCGGGGGACCCTGTAACCCCTAGAGAGCGCGTCTCCTGGGTGACGGATAAGGGAGCCCACCATGTGTGTGTGTGTGTGTGTGTGTATGGTGGGTGTCCCGATTATACTGAATAAGCACTTGTGGACCAACAGGGCCATAAGGGGGTAATCATCTTGATTGTAAGGGAAGGCACTCCCATGGACCCCTAGCTGGATCTATCCTCTCCATCTTCTTCTTTGAGGAAGATCCACTTACTTTAATATTTCCTATAAGGCCTTATCAGCCAACTCTTCTTATTTTATGACCCTTATCCTATTTGATCACAAAAGAAACCAAGATATTATGAAAGAATTAAACCAAGAACCAGTAATAGAAAAAATATAAAAATATAAACATAAATGGATGGAACACGTTCAGAGAATGAAAACAGAAAGATTACCAAAACAAGCCTTAAAGTACAAGCCATTAGGAAAAAGAAAACCAGGACGTCCTCTTAAACGATTCAACGATGACTTCTAAGGCCGGAACAGGCCATGCTAGGCCTAAATCCTTGATACGCATGATGATGATGATGATATATATATATATATATATATATATATATATATATATATATATATATATATATATATATATATACCACAGAATACACACCCACATAGACATATTCACACACGCAACATACGAGAAGGCTCGGACGTGAACGAACGTGCTTGGAATCGCTTGTCTTTTTATGGTTTTGTGGGGTATCGAACAAGAAAACTGGATGTATCTAGTACCGACTGAAAGCTTTCACAGTGCTCTTTCTAACAGTGATAAAATTACCCCATAGGTTCAGAGTTCTAAACCCTTATGAGTGAATTTTATTCTATCTTTATGGACCGAATCCTGACAGCATCTGTTGTTCAGCTACCATAAAGACGAGTCCAGCTCATAATAGGATTAACTACTATAGCATTCTTCCCCACTGCTGCCACAGGGAGGTACAAAGGTCATAAGAAACAACCCTCTGAAGCCTAATTCCATGGAAACCTCACTTCTAGACATAAGCAAAAAACAGTAAGTACATTTTCTTAAACTTTGTACCTTAGAAAGCTTAACAGTTCAATAGAAAGTTATAATACTACAACTTTGAGTAATATTAAGATGGCGGCACGGGACGAATTAGAATTCAAAAGAAGCCCTAGATTTGTTACATAACGTTGCCAAAGTAAGCAGTAATCTATGAAAAGATTTTAAAAAAGAACATACTAACTGCAGTGAGCGAACTAAGGAAGGTATTCAATAAAATGAAAAATGAAACTAAAGTATCAATAGGGAGCCTGTGTAACTCAATGGATGTGGCGTTTGCATACCACGGCGCTTGAAGGAAGACTTGATTTCGAATCTAGTAGGCGGCTACAGGAAATTTTTCCAAAGCCTTTTTTCGACCGGTTCCCCAGTTAGTCAATCTCTGGCACGGCCAAGCGGGTTTTTTCTCCCGGAAAATCGGGTTTTTTGTCCCGTAAACTCAAGAAAATCGACCATAGAACCCACATTATTTCAGACATTAAATACTAGTATTAGGGTTAGGGAACACGAGATGGCGGCACTTGTTGAGACGTCACTCTTCACTGCATGCCGTTTAATTAGTGATAGCCTTGGGCAGGCTATCTCTGATTGGGGACCACTGGAGATTAAATGGCCCACTCAGTCTCCAAAAAAGTTAGATAGGGCTAAAAACGGCCTCGCCTACTCCTTATATATACTTGAATAAAAAGGCGTTAGCTGATTTTTTTTAAGTATCAATAGAACTACAGACTACTACAAACAACCAGGAACAGGCTAACTTAGCTCAGTCTACTCAGCAATACTCGTAAGTCGTTAAAAGCAATGCTAAAAACAAATACGAATCTGAAAACAATCCTTGCTATAAATTAATAGTGAAACCGATAGCTCAACTAACCAGCGAAGAAACCAAACATATCATAAAAGAAAAAATAGATCCAAGAAAAATCAAAATCGGAATCACAAAACTGAAAAGTATAAATAACGGAGGAGTGTTAAATTGAATCCAAAGAAAAGACCGACATAGACTTGCAACATAACGAAATCTCTAAGGAATGCAAAGACATGTTAGTAGCAAACCCCAGTAAGAAACATCTTCCAAGACTAATTATATATGATATTCCCAGTGAAATTGATACAAACAACGCAACTGACTTAATTCGCATGAAGAATGAATTCTTCAGTGGTGATACAAACTTGACACAGAAATTCATTATGACAAATAGAAAAAACGAACAAGAGAATCTTGATTATATAAGTTGATCCAACAGGGAGGACTAAATCGCTGAAAATCTGTGTTAAACTGATGTGGAGAATTTGTCAATGTGCAGAGTATGAAAGGGTTCTGAGGTGCTTTGACTGCAATAAATTCCATCATCATACACGAGACTGCAGGGGAAAAACCACCCATCCACTCTGCTCTAAAGGCCATACGTTCAGCGCGTGCCCACGAAATAAGTCTGAGATGAACTGCATAAATGACCAAAATCACATCAAGCATGCCAAAACCAAAAACGACTGCAAACATATGGCACTAAGCAAAGTCTGGCCAACATACAACAGACAGTTAAAAATTCAAAACCATAGATTATGGAAGGCAATAATAAAGCTAGTAGAAATAGCACTACTTCCCTGGCATGCCTTTAAATAACTTTTCAACGCTCTATCTAAGTTATTTGTGCTGATGTCCATATTCTTATCTAAGCCGAGCTGTTGTTCGCGGATCCCATTAAAGTGATGTTCTGAGATTAGGCATGAAAATTTCTTTTTAATGCTTTTACGAATATCTCTAGATTGGTTTTATTGGCGAAGTACTTGATGTCAATGCGTTTGTTTGTGTATTCCGTTAAAATTTCTGTTACTGATAATGCATCTTAATATGCGATGATCAGAAAATAGCTTTTCTCTTCTTCGCATCTACATTCAGAAACCCGGGGAAAAAATAGCGTTGTTTTTCAGATCAAAGAAGCTGAGTCCTCTTCTATTTTCAAATGATGGAGTGTTACAGTCATGGTTTAGTATGTGTAGGGAATTTGATACTAAGAACTCTTCCAAATGTTTACCTCTATTGCTTGTGCTCTCTTTAAACCATAAAACCAATTGGGCGATACTATCTCTTCCAAGAAGTAGGCCATGGTTGATGGTAAACCCACGGTGTTGCCTATTTTTGTAAGTCGTATTTTACAGCAGCGTGATAGTTTAGATACATACTTGCAGCAAAAGTTTTAATTCCTCTGTACGTAATTTCTATAAGTATACCGAGTCCTGTTTGCTCTGCTGAGAAATTAATATTGCTTTGACTTCAGGGTTGACCAAAAGTATTGCAGCTCTCTTTTTTTTTTCTGATGCTTTGGAAAATATTTTATAATTAGTCAGAAAGCTGCATATTTGTTATTGAGGTTTCAGAGTTCTTGTAATGCTAGTCCTATATTTCTTCTGTTTTTGATTTCTGTAAGTTATTTAGAGAAATAACTCACAGAATGTTTAATTAATTAATTAAACATTTTAAATATTGATTAAATTAAATTTAATCAATATTTAAAATTTAATCAAATATTTAAATATTAAATAAAATTTAATATTTAAGATAATAAATATCTTAAATATTAAATTTTAATATTTAAGATATTTAAAATGTCCAAAAAACTTACTCTATCTTAGGAAAAAATATTTTACAGACAGAAGAGCAACCATGACATTAAAAACTACAGCTGTAAAGAAAGAAATCAAAGGAGACTTCCCGCAAGGCTCCTTCTGTGGAATATGCTTCTGGAACATCCAGTACGACTCACTATTAAGACTTCCTTTCACTACTGAAGCAAAAGTCCTAGCTTTCGCCGA